>NC_084625.1:32413733-32598733 GCF_033978795.1 Nerophis ophidion | reverse complement strand
GTGATTTGGATTACAGACGCACAGACAAAGATACGACTTTCAAATAATTTTGCTACAATAATATTTCCATAGCTGACATTCTTTTTTGACTAGTTAAAATGGAACAAACAGCGCCTCTGCTTATTGCAACCAAGCAATGCACTCCATTTTGTGTCAGCTGATTTAAGGCATTATTAATCAACAAATAAAAAAAATTGTCGCTGTGTTTTGTATAAAAACAATAGGGAGCTTCAGTGTTTCCCAATGGGGTCCAGCAATGACATCGTCTGATTTGCATGAATATATGCGTGTCATCAACGACCGAGGATGTCGTTGTGGTTTGTGTTGTGGTTTGTGCAGCCCTTCGAGACACTAGTGATTTAGGGCTATGTAAATAAACATTGATTGATTGATTTTTATTGACACTGTTTGACTGAAAGTGAGCAAAGAAATGTTTATAGAAATAACACAAACATTTGGGGTCAGTTCTATGATTAATACTTTAAATATATAACGGCTCTGATACATTTCTATAAAGAAAACTGGTTTTGTTTGAAAAGATTAAACCCAAACATTTAATAAAGTCACATACAAGTAAGTATCCAACACTTCTTTTCTAAAGTAAATCTTTACAACAAATATGGGCATCTACATCAAAAATATATGATTTGTCTAAGTGGCTGGACTAGACAGATAAGAAAAAAAAAAAAAATTGTTATATACATATATATATATATATATATATATATATATATATATATATATATATATATATATAAATGTATATATTTTAAATATATTTTTTTGTATTGATTTTTTTTTTTAAATCAATTAAGGATTGTTACAAATAAAAATCATGATTATTTTTTTCACACCCCTACAAATTACTGTACTGTTTTAATTTATTATACCTATTAACTAAAAGCTTCTTTATTGTCGACTGTTTGTATATTTTACACTAAAAGTGTTTTTTTTCCATCTTACACATTCGTTTATGTTCCAACACATAGACCCCTGCACGTTAAGACCATTTGTGAACTGCTGAGATCTTATCTATAATGCAAGTTTGTGTTGGTAAATTAGAAATTAAGAGAAATTATCATCACACTTCAACCTCTCTAACATGTAAATGTTAGGTCAACGTGGCAAATGAAATAATGTTCCTAATTGTCTTACAGTGGTTAAATAAATGTAAATACACTTCAATTAAGAAGTAAATGTTTATATACTACATTACCCAGAAGGCTTAGCGCCATAGAAAGAAACCAGAAGTAGGTCTGAGCTATGTGGGAGTACGACAATTGTGTAGTTTAATATATTGTTACACAGTGTTTCTTTTGCTTCATCTACAGTACACATTTATCTGTTGTGGGCTGCAAAAAATAAATAAATGAATGTATGGAAAACACTTAGGTCATTGTGCGACCTTGTGCTCCAGTTCTGAAGTAGCTATTGATCAAGATCTCTGTCTAGTACATGCTTAGAAAACAATCTCTTGTAGGTCACGCACAAGTCAGCCCCAAGCATACAAAGTCCCTACAAAAAAAGTGAGCGATATGATAGGTTTAATTGCTGTCACTTGTGTGAGCACAAAAACACTAACAAAAAGTCCTATTCTGCACATCCAGTGATCGATGCCAGACAACTGTGGTGGGTGGCGGGTTAAAAATGTGTCTGATCACCAAGTGAGCCTCTGACCTTTTTAGAAACACTTCTAACACCTGACAATCTGAATTCAAAGAATTTTTGACAAACAAGCATCGATTAGCACGGAGGAAGGAGATAGAATGATGTCAGCGTGATCAGGCGAAAACACCGCCTGCCTCCCTGTTGACCACCTGGTGATAGCTATCCGCCATCGGGCAAGTTTTTAAAAACCAATACAGCTTCAGTTCACACCAGGACGAGTTACAACGCAGATGACAGGAGAATGTATGAGCAGCACTGTATGAGTGCAGGATAATGTAAGAAAACATAATATGAACCACAAGAAAAGGGCACAGAGGAAGTATTTGCTTAAAGGCATTGTGTTTCTATTTGTAAAACAAAATCTTGACTAATGATTTGAATATTGCTGTTTGGTGAAACAAATTTCTATGAATAAAATGCTAAAATGGTAATTTTGGTATTTTAAATTGTTCCGCACTTCTAGGGCACAAAATACATACTTTCCATTTGTCTGCTGATTAATAAGCAGCTGGAGCAGGGTTCCAAATTGTTCACATTAAAAATGATCTAAAATATGCACTTTATATACAGCATGACATTTTTTGTCTTGTTGCTTGACTCATGAAACCCACAGGCATACAATGAAACCTCTGAAGATTAAATTGCATAATTTTTACTTTGTAACCAATTAGGGCTGGGCGATATATAGAATATACTCAAAATATCTCATGTTTGTCTTTGTACGATATAGAAAATGACTATTTTGTGAGTATTCGAGGATATGTTCTCATGCAGTTGCTTTTAGCTGCGGGCATTACACTTCAGGCTTTTCTCACTCTGTCCTGCCTCTCCTTCTCACAGAGACATAAAACAAGCGCACCTTGTGTACATACGTCACGTACTGTCACGCATGCAACGTCATACGTCCTCGCCGAGCAGAGAGGTAGCAGCATGGGTAAAGTTAGCACTGGCAGGTAATTAGCAGAGCGGTGCAGGTGGTAATACGAGAGAGAGAAGGTGCCAATCTGGTAACAAATGGAGGAAGAATTAATTCCCAAGAAAAAACAGCAGGGGGTCCATCGTCTGCCGGTGGTATGGCTTCAAACAGGAAGATGTTGAACAGACAACCGTAATATGTCAAGTATGCGGAAAAAGTGTTGCTACAAAAAATAGCAGCACTACTGATTTGTAGTATCATTTGAAAAGTCACCAGCTAGAGAATAATGAGTGCTTGAAACTCTGCATGTCAACATCTCCGGCCGGTGCCACACCCACAATATGCCCAAGCAACCAGCACTGACCCAATTGAGCCTGGCGTCTTCCATTTCCACATCAACAAAAAATAGTCAAAAACAGAAGGAGATAACGACCGCAGGAACCTACCACATAGCAAAGGACATACACTATTTGATTTCCTATTATGCAGCTAATTTTTATTTTACAGTTATTGAAATATCTTGTGTGACATCATGCACAAAAAGTGCACTTTATTTGTTTTAAAATATTGTAGTGGCATTTTGTACAAAAAGTGCACTTTTAACTTAGTGTTGTTTTGATATGTCATCTTGGTGACAACCACAAAAGTGCACTCATAGCTTGTTTTAAAAAGTCTCTGACAATCTTGCACTTTCTGTTTTAATTACATGAATGTCTGTGCCACTGCCTAATAACTGTTTAATAAATACAGTTTTGGTAGATTGACTTAGTTGTGATTTCCAACTAAGTTAGCCCTTTAACCAACATAATCTGAAAAACTATAGCTAAAAAATAAATGGTTATGCCCGATCGTCCGCTAAAGCATTAACTCCACGAGTGTTTTGGTTTTGGTGTGTGTGAGTGTGTGTTTTGCCACGTCACTACTGAGTGCAATAACTAGGCGTGACTCCATACAACTTTTTCACTTACCGTATAACAACAATATTGGCTGATACCTATATTGATCCAATACGATGTCAACACGAACCATACATATTTCTTTTATTTTGTCGTGTGGAATGTTAGATAAAGATTGCTCAAATGAAAGTACTCAAAGAACAATGCTACGTAGGTATGAAAAGATCACTAACTTTATGGCAGATGTGTGCTTTTGAAGTGGAGTGTTAATTTGTTTTCGGCAAAATATAATTAATTTCATTTAGTTAGTGATGCAGTAAGTTGAATGATGCGGACACGTAGTGAAGAATTTCTAATACTCTTGAGTATTAGAAAATGTATCTGTAATATATTACAATTATAGTATGCTACTACCATTTTTTTTTACATATTTATATTAACAAATAGGGTTAGGGTTAGGGTTAGACTGCAACATAACAATAATAATAATGATATTATGACTGTTCAATTTCTTGTCATGCCACCCTTTGGGGACATAATTTTTTCCATGCACCCCATAAATGTATATACAATTGAAAACCTGATAATATTTATTTATTAATTTATTGTACAAACCACGCTATGAGTTGCTGGCATCAGCACCCCTGCAGGCCACCAAGCTGAAGACTTGTGTATTGTTTTCTCATGCGCCCCCCTGACATATAAAAGAAGTACTGGTCAAATTGTTATAAAACTTTAAAAGTTATCTCAGTTTCAGGTATGCCAGCATGTTGTAGCACCACACATAGGGTTTGCCACACACACCACTGGTGGGAAAAAAATAAAGCCCCTCACCCCACCACAGATCACACTTTTACATGACTTGATAAGCCCGTGTAATGTTATCTTTACATAGGAACCTGTGTGGAACAAAAAATGCTCATCCATCTTCCTGACCGCAGCGTCCTTTAAATGATGGGAAATATTGTTTAAGTACAGGCTCAAAGTCTATGTAGTACAAGTTCTCTGCGTATAGCAATGGTTCTCAATTATTTTCTGTCACGCCCCCTCCAGGAGACAAAAAAAATTCACACACCCCTTAAATTGAAATCATTATGAGATCCTGACAATATTTATTTATTTACATTCTCATTACCGGTAAACTGAAGGGTTATGTATGCATACTTGGTCAAATTTCTTGGTTGAGCCAGTTAGCTAATTAGAGCAGTGCTGCCACCTAGCTGGAGATTTGTGTATTATTCAAGAATGAAAACAGGCATTAATATTAATAATCACTTGCCTCTCAGACCCCCCCTGACACCTCATCGCGCCTGTCCCACTATTTGAGAAGCGCTGTTTTATGGACATGTACTATTTATGTTTAGCTTGAGTGCTATTGTGTGCTTAGCTGTTCTGTACATGCTGACCTACCATGTTTACCTTTTGGAAATGACTTCACTAAAATACAGGAAAAGACCAACCTTGTGTTGGAGGACATTTAAATGCTTTGCACAAGTAAACACGCTGCAGGACTGCTTGCTTTTGGATGCAAGGTGATTTAATCCGATACTTGTTCTTTTGCTGCTATCGGACTGATATCCGATATCAATATCGGTACAGACCACCCCTAATGATAACCAAAGAGCCATCGATGGACCGAACAGATGCACAAGGAAGGAGCTGGCTGCTCAGTATAATGTCAATATTATAAACAGCTAAATTAATTCAAAATAATTTTGCCAAGCAGTGGCTTAAGTAAAATACACTCACCATAAATACTCCAATTTACTTCCAAGTTTCTAATAGCCAACGGGTATGTGGTTTAATACCAGGGCAAATAACAGTCTTTAATCAGTGCTGGCATGAGGCTGTAGGAAACCTCCTAATGTATGTTTTGTTAACAAAAGCTGGCATATGCCTAGTGGTCAGCATCCCGCAGCTTTATCTACATTAGCGTGCGCTTTAAATATGCCAGTGACGCTACTACGCTGTTTGTGTTAAACTCACATGTACTTACCGTACTGTTGTTAAAGGGGAACTGCACTTTTTGGGAAATTTTCTATCACTTACAAAACATATGTAAGACAAGAACACATTTTTCTTTCCTTTTTTATGCATTGTAAATTGTGATATACGGCCAGTGCGAGGTGGCTAAGAATTCAGCTAAAGGGAGTACTCTATTGTGCCTATAAACCCCTTTAAAAAAAGATCCAAAAACCGCCAACAATCATCTTTTGCCCGGAATTTTAACCAAGTATTAGCGATATTATTATCATAAGTACTAACGCAGACAAACTGATCAAAGGGAGCGAAGTTATGCTGCTGCATCACCGCTGAGTTGGTAAAAGTTAATTCGAAGTTATAAATCATGCCTCTCACCTGGATAGTAGAAGGATGTGGCCATAAACCAAAAAGTTGGTCAACTTAGACATCCAACTTAAACTCGAAGTTGGCGAGAAATACATTAAAAAAACGCTTGTTTGCGGCCACCTGTTTTTTTCTTTACCTCTGGATGGATTATGAATATTTCATCATCTAAACAGGAAGATATGAACAGTCCATCAGTCAGCATCCCAGTGAGAACAGACATTGGACAGAAAGTGATTGTTTTATGTTCATAGTTTGTATTTCCTGTTTAGCACTTGGCAATGTTGCTGCATGATGCTTAGTGTTGAAGCCTTAATCTGTTTAGCACACAGCTTCTAAAACATGTTGCTTATTCTCCTCATATTCAGACTCAAAAATATAATGCTCTGGATCATCATTTGTCCCAAAGTAGTGTTGTTGAAGGGAAAAGCAAACGGCATGCGTCTTTGAAATGAATACACCGCCATATGCTTAAAATGGCCCAAATTTGTAAATATTACGGTATTGCGAATGTGCCTGTTACTATATAACATGTAAACTTATAGCATGTTATACATATATAAAACATTGATGGAGGTTTTTGGATGTTTTAAGAGGGCTTTATAGCTTAATAGAGCTATTCCAATTATTCCCATTAATAGCTGACATTTGCTAACATGTATTTATTTAATTAAAATACATTTTTAAAAAAAACAAGCACATATGCAGTGGCTTGTCTCACATCAGAATTTTGAATCAGGCAAAATTCCCCCCAAAAAAGTGCAGTTCCCCTTTAACTAAAATAATTAATGTTGACTGAGCAGTTTGCTCCTTACAGTTATAACATTGGTTCTTTTGCTGCTATGTCGCAACACAATATTTATTGATTCTAGCAACAATATGACAGTTTTAATAATTTCCTGTTCCCTGCTTTTTTACATGTACAAACCTGTTTCCATATGAGTTGGGAAATTGTGTTAGATGTAAGTATAAACGGAATACTATGATTTGCAAATCATTTTCAACCCATATTCAGTGGAATAAAACCGCTCGCCTGTGTATCGGTTGGGGACATCTCTACGCTGCTGATCCGATTCCGCTTGGGATGGTTTCTTGTGGACGGAACTCTCTCCGCTGTCTTTGATACACTTTGAACTGAACTCTCGCGGCTGTGTTGGATCCACTATGGATTGAACTTTCACAGTATCATGTTGGACCCGCTGGACATCCGGGGAGCCTTGGGGTCCTCTCCAAGGTTCTCATAGTCATCATTGTCACCGACGTCCCACTGGGTGTGAGTTTTCCTTGCCCTTATGTGGGTTCTTCCGAGGATGTCCTAGTCGTAGTGGTTTGTGCAGTCCTTAGAGACATTTGTAATTTAGGGCTATATAAATAAACATTGATTGATTGAATATGCTACAAAGACAACATATTCGATGTTCAAACTGATAAACCATTTTTTTTTGTTGCAAATAATCATTAACTTTAGAATTTGATGCCAGCAACACGTGACAAAGAAGTTGGGAAAGGTGGCAATAAATACTGATAAAGTTGAGAAATGCTCACCAAACACTTATTTGGAACATCCCACAGATGTGCAGGCAAATTGGGAACAGGTCGGTGCCATGATTGGGTATAAAAGCAGCTTTCATGAAATGCTAAGTAATTCACAAACAAGGATGGGGCGAGGGTTACCAATTTGTAAGCATTGTCAAACAGTTTTAGAACAACATTTCTCAACGAGATATTGCAAGGAATTTAGGGATTTTACCATCTACGGTCCGTAAAATCATCAAAAGGTTCAGAGAATCTGGCGAAATCACTGCACGTAAGCGATGATATCATGGACCTTTGAGCCCTCAGGCGGTACCGCACCAAAAACCAACAGTGTGTAAAGGATATCACCACATGAGCTCAGGAACATCATAAAACCACTGTCAGTAACTACAGTTGGTTGCTACATCTGTAAGTGCAAGTTAAAACTGCTATGCAAAGCAAAACCCATTTATCGACAACACCAAGGAACGGCGCTGGCTTTGCTGGGCCCGAGCTCATCTAAGATGGACTGATGCAAAGTGGAAAAGTGTTCTGTGGTCTGTCGAGTCCATCCATCCATCCATTTTCTACCGCTCATTCCCTTTTGGGGTCGCGGGGGGCGCTGGCGCCTACCTCAGCTACAATCGGGCGGAAGGCGGTGTACACCCTGGACAAGTCGCCACCTCATCGCAGGGCCAACACAGATAGACAGACAACATTCACACTCACATTCACACACTAGGGACCATTTAGTGTTGCCAATCAACCTATCCCCAGGTGCATGTCTTTGGAAGAGGGAGGAAGCCGGAGTACCCGGAGGGAACCCACGCATTCACGGGGAGGACATGCAAACTCCACACAGAAAGATCCCGAGCCTGGATTTGAACCCAGGACTGCAGGACCTTCGTATTGTGAGGCAGACGCACTAACCCCTCTGCCACCGTGAAGCCCCGGTCTGACGAGTCCCCATTTCAAATTATATTTGGAAATTGTGGACATGGTGTCCTCTGGAACAAAGAGGAAAATTACCATCTGGATTGTTATAGACACAAAGTTCAAAAGCCAGCATCTGTGATGGTATGGGGGTGTATTAGTGCCCAAGGCATGAGTAACTTACACATCTGTGAAGGCACCATTAATGCTGAATGGTCCATACAGGTTTTGGAGCAACATATGTTGTCATCCAAGCAACGTTATCATGGACGCCCCGGCTTATTTCAGCAAGACAATGCCAAGCCGCGTGTTACAACAGCGTGGTTTCGTAGTAAAAGATTGTGAGTACTTTCCTGGCCCGCCTGCAGTCCAGACCTGTCTCCCATCGAAAATGTGTGGCGCATTATGAAGCGTAAAATACGACACCGGAGACTCTGGACTGTTGAACAACTAAAGCTCTACATAAAACAAGAATGAAACAGAATTCCACTTTCAAAGCTTCAAAAATTAGTTTCCTCAGTTCCCAAACGTTTATTGAGTGTTGTTAAAAGAAAAGGTAATGTAACACAGTGGTGAACATGCCCTTTCCCAACTACTTTGGCACATGTTGCAGCCATAAAATTCTAAGTTAATTATTATTTAAAAAAAAAAAAAGTTTATGAGTTTGAACATCAAATATCTTGTCTTTGTAGTGCATTCAACTGAATATGGGTTGAAAAAAAATTGCAAATCATTGTATTCCGTTTATATTTACATCTAACACAATTTCCCAACTCATATGGAAACGGGGTTTGTATGTCAGGGATATTCACAGAATGAGTAGTTCCACTTTGTTTTTGTTTGACTGTCAAGATGGGCAGTTTGGCCTGAAATATATATTGCAATATATATTGCAGCTTCTTGCAATAACGAAATATATCACAATATAATATTTGGTGTATAAATGCTAAAACAATCATTTGAAAACTGGTTCAAAGGCTCCTAGTTCAGCTGCTGATGTATGCGGTAACATATTGTGTAATTTCCAGGGGTATTATTTTGTTGTAACTATTATCAGTTTACTTGTTAGTTTACTTTTAATTCCTTGTTAATTTATGTTGTAACATGATTCTATCTGCACTTCTGTTAAAATGTAATAAACACTTATTCCTCATTGGTTTTGGGTATTGATCCAATACCAAGTATTTACAGGGGCAGTATTGGTCATACGAATTTTCATACCTAAAATTTTCACGATCATTTAATGATAACATTTTTGATCACAACTGTAATTTGACAAAATTTCAGGATGGTAGTGTAACACTATAGATATAATATTTAAATTACTTCCATATTCCTTTTGTTTATAATAAAGTCAAAAAGGCAAAAATAATCAAAAGCAAAAACTACCATTCGCTCTTATTTACTTAGTTTGTCATCAATAACAAAAACAACATAAATCTATTTGTGATAATGAAAAAAAAGATCTAATTATTGCAGCATCGACCATCTACTGCTGGAATACTGTTATTTGTATGAATCCGCCCACCCTCGTTTACATTCAAGAGGTTTAGCTCAGTGTTTAACTATGCTTTTTGTATCCTCCTGCGGTGTGTCGTGTAGCACGTTTAGATATTCCTTGTCTTCTGGTCCTCCAGTGTTAATGATATTTGTAAGAAATGTTTATTTTCTGCAATTGAGACAAGTATTATTGGTTTAGTAGCCGAGATATCAGCCGCTACTTTGTTATAGCGAGGACGCTACATTGCTTTGAGGACGCGGCCGTTTGCTTGTCGTCGCTGTCAAATTTGCGGGACAGAGCTAGAATGTCATTAACATGCATTATCACAAAATAGATAGTATTAAAAGCTCTATCATCGGCCAAATTTGTATAATTTAGATCAAATATCCTCTATATTGCGCAACCTAAGTCACTAGTCCCAGTCACTGCTGACTTCCGTAGTGGGAAGGTGGGGGATTTAGAGACTATTGAAGCTGACTGGGGCACAACCTCATCTGCACAAAGTCACCTGCGACATAGATGTGTCAGTCACGCTAAAAAAAACCCTGCACTGCTTCCAGACATGCCAAAGCAGACGTATGCTCGGGTATCAGTGTGGGCAGGAGAAGCTTTTAATGACGGATCATACGGTCACTTCAGAAGCTCCAAGGTGTCACATTAAAACCATCCTAATGTCTATAATGACACTTTCAATTAAATCAACAGCTTGTAATAAAAATCACTTCAGCATTGGCTGGCTATAATTTACCCTCTGGCCACCACCATGCGGTTTATTTATGTTTAAATCGATATGCTTTTGTGTGCTCCTGACACTCCCGGCTGCTCATTACACACCAAATCATAAGAGCGCGCATTGTGGAGGACCTCATTTATTCCTAATGAGACGAGTGAAGCATTGGAAACAATCTCTAGCACGATGGCGGGAGTCGTCGTTCATATTTATTACGCTTAGTGAGACGGAATGACGTCAACCTTTCTGAAGCCCGGTTTAATTGTCACAACGGATTTAGATGGAAATGTGCGGCAGTCACGCGCTCTAAACATCGCATGGACATTTGTGAATATCCATTACCATCAGGAAAAGGTCAAAACAACAATCTGTACAAGACAATAGTCAGAAATGCATGAATATACATTTGTTCACCTTTGCTGCAGGAAACCGATGAAGGGCGCGACTCCGGTGCCAGGCCCGACCATTATGAGAGGAACTGATGGGTCAGGTGGAAGTCGAAAGGAGCAGTTGGGTCTCAAACTCACATAGATCTGACGGAGAGAGGGTCACAATGTGCATTCTAAATAATGAAAGTAATTAGAACACTGCTGAAAAGCCACTGTGGGCCTCCCAATCTATTAATTGATCTACTTAACATTCTAAGACAGACTAATGAGAAAACTTATGAGCTCCAACTAAAACCCATAGTGTATAGAGAGAGAGGATTTGGTTGCTTTCATTCAAATTACATTTTGTTTTAATCGACAACACAAAAACAGGCCCAAAGCTTGCCAGTTGGTGGAGTCTCACGAATTAAGAAGTGAGAGTAGGGTAAAGAAAAGCAAATAATGAAACCAGCTCATTACAACAGTGCTGGCTTTGCCAAGACTTGAATAGTTCTCATTTCAACATTTCCCCAATTTTTTTAAACTTTGAATTAAAGCAGAATTGTGTACCTAAAATTAAACCAAGAACAAATTACAACATGATCAGAAGGTTTAGATTTTGTGTGTAATAGCTTATTGACCCTTAAGAACATTTTTAAAAACAAATTTTTGGAAAAAACCTTTTATTTCAATTGCGAAAAAATAAAATGTCATACTTCTTATCTGCTCAACAGTTGTTTGCTGCCTTTATCATCACCATTAAAGAGTTTGCAATACATTCATCCGTCATAAAAAAATAGGTCGCAATAAAGGGAATTAGCACCATCTTGTATTATTTTTTTTAGATAATTACATTGATGTCTGAATGTATGTATTGTCAGGACTACTCAGTTCAGCACGGCTGCACGATTCATTGATATTAAATCCTAATTGGATTACACCAGATGTCGGCAACTTTACTTTTAAAAGAACCAGAAAACAAGTCTAGAGGGGTGCAGCTGTTGATTATTTTAGTATTTTATCGATTAGTTCACATCGTTTGGCCATTGTCTTCTTTAGGCTTATATTGAGCTCGCAAAGCTGCAAAAATAAAATAAATAAAAAAGCCTAGGAAAAAAAAAACCTTAAAAGCACACAATAGCACAGTGGCAAACTGCAGCACTGCCTGAATGAAATGTTTGTACACCAATGCATAATTTTATTCCGCATGTGGTTCGTAAATACAAAAGTACCTACAATAGGGGGTGTTGTAAATCGAGGTTCCACTGTATTTAGAAAATAGACGATATATATTAGAAAGATAAAATGCATAGTTTTTTTCACTTTGGAAATTAATAATCTGGCTAAACTTCACTATGCCTTATTTTATCTGGTTTTCCTTTAAACTTTCGCAGATTGTTTAGTGCGGTGGTTCTCACACCTTTTTTTCCCGAAGTACCACCTCAGAAAAAAACGTAGCTCTCAAAGTACCACCACAATGACCAAAATCAAATTAAAGTAGTGTAGGAGGCCCAAGTATTCATTAAAAACAAAGCAACAGTTTTGTATTTTTTAACATTTTTGGCTACTGTAACATTATACATAGTTTAATCATTAACGCTGTGTTTGAAAATAGGAAAATAAAACACTGTACACTAGTGGTACACATACCAGACTTTGAGAATCCCTGGTCTAGTCTATAACATTACTATTACACCTCTCCTTTTTTCCGTATTTACTTCTCACCTTTGGCGGAGCCGTGCCGCACAGTAGTTCCAGGTTGTCAGGGAGAACCTGGACAGGGTTGACGAGGTCAGAAAGCCAACCGCTACACAAGCCTCGCCTCCCCACAGGCCGCCAAGAGCACACTGGGAATTCCACTACACTAAACACGAAATTCAGCTTTCCTGGCTGCTGAAGGCAGGAGCTGAGAGTTTGAGAAAAGCAGATAAAAAAAAAAGTTAGACACAAGCGGCGGCGAGTACATGTGCATAGAATACAAACAGAGGTATAGAGTAGTAGAAAAAGGTGAAACGGATTCAGACAAAAAACACCTCTCACAAAAGCCATTTGGACAGCAGCTGATCAAAGAAGCAAAGATGAAAAGGCTTTAAGAAAGAGATATGGCAATGGAATGGCAAGATTACTGTTTAACAATTCTAAAAGGGTAAAGAGTATCTTAGCATACATCCACTTCCTGTTTGCTGCTGGACACCACCATGAATAATGCAAATCTCTAATGTCTCTCCTCAGTCTGATAAACTAGTCGCCATCTCCCCTATCCGCGCCCTCTCTGTCTCTCAATTTTGACATGCGAGCCAGCAGCAAAAAAGCTGAAAAATTCTGACCTTGTGTTATGGACGCTTGTGTGCTACGTGAGCTTTGAAGTGGACCCTAATGGGTAAGAGCTTTAGAGGAAGAGCGAAAAAAATCAATGGCCAGCTAAGTGAGGCGAAAAGATGGAAACACTTGGGTTGATTTAAATAAAGGAACGTTATCGAGAGGGCTTGCAATAGTCCATTTGTTTTGCTCCAAGATTCCTCCATCGCAAGAGTTTATTAGGGAACGGCAGTACTGAAGTGCACTTAACATGGAGTACTGCACAGACATGCGGGACAAGGTGACGCAAAGTCTGTTTTTGCTTTTAGACAAAAAGTTACAAACTTATGGCTTGGCTATCACTTCTTATGACATGTTGAGAACAATGAACACATTTAAAGGTAACTTCTATTAAGTCAAAAATGTTTCATAGTTCATACAATGAGCGAGTAAACAGTCTATTGTGAACAGAAAATGCACCAGAAATCTCTTTTTTTCAGAGAATGCTCATGGTCCATCAATATTCTACCAGTGTTTCCCATACAGTATATTCATTTAATTTCTGGCGACCATCACAATCAGATTTGGTGCAACCCGTCACCATCGCTTTTAAACACATTATAATGGGACTATGTGAGAATGTCGCTTGTCAGTCCAACTCCGTAGATAGCATCACAACTCTGCTTGGTGAGGAACTTGAGTTTTTAGAAATATTTCATACTATATGCTCTCATTAATGTTAATACAGCCTTCTCAAATACTTCTTAGGGACATTTTTTATTTTTTGTAAAATTAAAAAAAAATTGTGGTATTACCTTTTATTTGAATGTTAAGTAGTAAAGGTTAAAAGTACAAAAAGTAAAGTTTTGAAGATATGTTTGAGCTTGTTTTAATCCTCAATATTGGTAATCACATTAATTCATCATTCAGCAGAGTATTAAAAATGTATTTCTTGCATTTTGTTTGTGTAAATAAAGTTTTTGTTTTAAACAAGCCGCTGCTTTTCTTCAGTGGCAGAAGGTGGTGTGGTAGCAACAAGTGCCTGGTAGCTCACGTACACCACCCCAATTCTCACAGACTCAGTGTGTGTGGCGACTAAGGGTACACCTCTCAGTATAATTGTTCTGTATCGCTTGATATAAAGTCATACTTACATAAAAACCATTACACAGGCTGTAGATTCTACAGTGTAGAAAGTCCTATTGTAAAAATTATCCTAGAAATGTAATGTTGGTGACATTTCTGCCAGCGGCACTGAGTACTGATTTACTTAGGTACTAAATGACCCACTACATAACAACTGCATGTACAATATAACTACATTAACATGGCTGGATATTTTGGCTCTAACCAATACATATACAATGCATCAAGACTTAAAGAAATGCTTATACTTTGTGAAATATCTGTTGCTGTGTATGTTTTTGTATGCACGTTTTATTTCCTTGTGATACCTTCAGGCGTCGCTGATTACCGTGTCTGAAAAACTTTGTGCAAACTACAGATAGTCGAAAAGGTATCTAGAACTACATTAGCTTTTCTGTATATAACTTTTCTATAAAACCAACGTTTGCGGAGGAAGTTAGACATACATTTCACCCGTGTAAATTTTTTGTGCACAACCTTGATTAATGAAGTCTCTGGTTTCTATAATTCAAGTTTGCATGTGCACCTAGCAGTCAGGAAGGTCAGCCTCATATCAGCTTCATGCAATTCTACATACTCATGATACCTGCAAATTTAGAGATTTCATCCATCCATTTTCTACCGCTTGTCCCTTTTGGGGTTGCGGGGGGCGCTGGAGCCTATCTCAGCTGCATTTGGGCGGAAGGCAATGTACACCCTGGACAAGTCGCCACCTCATCACAGGGCCAACACAGATAGACAGACAACATTCACACTCACATTCACACACTAGGGACCATTTAGTGTTGCCAATCAACCTATCCCCAGGTGCATGTCTATGGAGGTGGGAGGAAGCCGGAGGAACAGGAGGGAACCCATGCAGTCACGGGGAGAACATGCAAACTTCACACAGAAAGATCCCGAATCCGGGATTGAACTCAGAACTACTCAAGACTTTCGTATTGTGAGGCACATGCACATGCCCCAAATTTAGAGAGTTTACCAAATATTAAACAAAAAAAACAACAAACCAAAATCAGGGATGTGAGCACCCTCCATCCATCCATCCATCATCTTCCGCTTATCCGAGGTCGGGTCGCGGGGGCAGCAGCCTAAGCAGGGAAGCCCAGACTTCCCTATCTCCAGCCACTTCGTCTAGCTCTTCCCGGGGGATCCCGAGGCGTTCCCAGGCCAGCCGGGAGACATAGTCTTTCCAACATGTCCTGGGTCTTCCCCGTGGCCTCCTACCAGCTGGACGTGCCCTAAACACATCCCTAGGGAGGCGTTCGGGTGGCATCCTGACCAGATGCCCGAACCACCTCATCTGGCTCCTCTCGATGTGGAGGAGTAGCGGCTTTACGTTGAGCTCCTCCCGGATGGCAGAGCTTCTCACCCTATCTCTAAGGGAGAGCCCCGCCACCCGGCGGAGGAAACCCATTTCGGCCGCTTGTACCCGTGATCTTATCCTTTCGGTCATGACCCAAAGCTCATGACCATAGGTGAGGATGGGAACGTAGATCGACCGGTAAATTGAGAGCTTTGCCTTCCGGCTCAGCTCCTTCTTCACCACAACGGATCGATACAACGTCCGCATTACTGAAGACGCCGCACCGATCCGCCTGTCGATCTCACGATCCACTCTTCCCCCACTCGTGAACAAGACTCCTAGGTACTTGAACTCCTCCACTTGGGGCAGGGTCTCCTCCCCAACCCGGAGATGGCACTCCACCCTTTTCCAGGCGAGAACCATGGACTCGGACTTGGAGGTGCTGATTCTCATTCCGGTCGCTTCACACTCGGCTGCGAACCGATCCAGTGAGAGCTGAAGATCCCGGCCAGATGAAGCCATCAGGACTACATCATCTGCAAAAAGCAGAGACCTAATCCCGTGGCCACCAAACCGGAACCCCTCAACGCCTTGACTGCGCCTAGAAATTCTGTCCATAAAAGTTATGAACAGAATCGGTGACAAAGGACAGCCTTGGCGGAGTCCAACCTTCACTGGAAACGTGTCCGACTTACTGCCAGCAATGCGGACCAAGCTCTGACACTGATCATACAGGGAGCGGACTGCCACAATAAGACATTCCGATACCCCATACTCTCTGAGCACTCCCCACAGGACTTCCCGAGGGACACGGTCGAATGCCTTCTCCAAGTCCACAAAGCACATGTAGACTGGTTGGGCAAACTCCCATGCACCCTCAAGAACCCTGCCGAGAGTATAGAGCTGGTCCACAGTTCCACGACCAGGACGAAAACCACACTGTTCCTCCTGAATCCGAGGTTCGACTACCCGGCGAAGCCTCCTCTCCAGTACACCTGAATAAACCTTACCGGGAAGGCTGAGGAGTGTGATCCCACGATAGTTGGAACACACCCTCCGGTCCCCCTTCTTAAAGAGAGGGACCACCACCCCGGTCTGCCAATCCAGAGGTACCGCCCCCGATGTCCACGCGATGCTGCAGAGTCTTGTCAACCAAGACAGCCCCACAGCATCCAGAGCCTTAAGGAACTCCGGGCGGATCTCATCCACCCCCGGGGCCTTGCCGCCGAGGAGCTTTTTAACTACCTCAGCGACCTCAGCCCCAGAAATAGGAGAGTCCACTACAGATTTCCCAGGCACCGCTTCCTCAAAGAAAGACGTGTTGGTGGGATTGAGGAGGTCTTCGAAGTATTCCCTCCACCGATCCACAACATCCGCAGTCGAAGTCAGCAGAACACCATCCGCACCATACACGGTGTTGATAGTGCACTGCTTCCCCTTCCTGAGGCGCCGTATGGTGGTCCAGAATCGCTTCGAAGCCGTCCGGAAGTCGTTTTCCATGGCTTCCCCGAACTCTTCCCATGTCCGAGTTTTTGCCTCCGCGACCGCTAAAGCTGCACACCGCTTGGCCCGTCGGTACCCGTCCACTGCCTCCGGAGTCCTATGAGCCAAAAGAACCCGATAGGACTCCTTCTTCAGCTTGACGGCATCCCTCACTGCTGGTGTCCACCAACGGGTTCTGGGATTACCGCCACGACAGGCACCAACAACCTTGCGGCCACAGCTCCAATCAGCCGCCTCGACAATAGAGGTTCGGAACATGGTCCACTCGGACTCAATGTCCCGCACCTCCCTCGTGACATGTTCAAAGTTCTCCCGGAGGTGTGAATTGAAACTCTCTCTGACAGGAGACTCTGCCAGACGTTCCCAGCAGACCCTCACAATGCGCTTGGGCCTTCCAGGTCTGTCCGGCATCCTCCCCCACCATCGCAGCCAACTCACCACCAGGTGGTGATCGGTAGAAAGCTCCGCCCCTCTCTTCACCCGAGTGTCCAAAACATAAGGCCGCAAATCCGATGACACAACTACAAAGTCGATCATGGAACTGCGGCCTAGG
Organism: Nerophis ophidion; assembly: GCF_033978795.1. Taxonomy (NCBI): domain Eukaryota; kingdom Metazoa; phylum Chordata; class Actinopteri; order Syngnathiformes; family Syngnathidae; genus Nerophis; species Nerophis ophidion. The sequence goes on along the minus strand of NC_084625.1, from coordinate 32,581,054 downwards.
GTGTCCTGGTGCCAAGTGCACATATGGACACCCTTATGTTTGAACATGGTGTTTGTTATCGACAAACTGTGACGAGCACAAAAGTCCAATAACAAAACACCACTCGGGTTTAGATCCGGGCGACCATTCTTCCCAATCACGCCTCTCCAGGTTTCACTGTCGTTGCCAACATGAGCGTTGAAGTCTCCCAGTAGGACAAGGGAATCACCCGGAGGAGCACTTTCCAGTACTCCCTCGAGTGTACCCAAAAAGGGTGGGTATTCTGAACTGCTGTTTGGTGCGTAAGCACAAACAACAGTCAGGACCCGTCCCCCCACCCGAAGGCGAAGGGAAGCTACCCTCTCGTCCACTGGGTTGAACTCAAACGTACAGGCTTTGAGCCGGGGGGCAACCAGAATTGCCACCCCAGCCCGTCGCCTCTCACTGCCGGCAACGCCAGAGTGGAAGAGGGTCCAGTCCCTCTCGAGAGAACTGGTTCCAGAGCCCTTGCTGTGCGTCGAGGTGAGTCCGACTATATCCAGCCGGAACTTCTCTACCTCGCGCACTAGCTCAGGCTCCTTCCCCCCCAGTGAGGTGACGTTCCACGTCCCAAGAGCTAGCTTCTGTAGCCGAGGATCGGACCGCCAAGTGCCCTGCCTTCGGCTGCCGCCCAGCTCACAATGCACCCGACCTCTATGGCCCCTCCTATGAGTGGTGAGCCCATTGGAGGGATGACCCACGTTGCCTCTTCGGGCTGTGCCCGGCCGGGCCCCATGGGAACAGGCCCGACCACCAGGCGCTCGCCATCGTGCCCCAACTCCGGGCCTGGCTCCAGAGCGGGGCCCCGGTGACCCACGTCCGGGCGAGGGAAATCTGGGTTCATTTCGTTGTAATTCCATAGAAGTCTTTGAGCTGCTCTTTGTCTGATCACTCACCTGGGACCTGTTTGTCTTGGGAGACCCTACCAGGGGGCATGAAAACCCCCAGACAACATAGCTCCTAGGATCATTGGGACACGCAAACTCCTCTACCACGGTAAGGTAGCAGCTCAGAGAGGAGTGTGAGCACCCTTTGAGAGAAAAAAAAAAAAAAAAAAAAAAAAAAAAAAAGGATAAAATGTATATTAGCACAAAGTGCTGTCACTGTCAGGCTTGCCACTGACTGTTTGTTTGTGTTTTAGTTTTTCCTCTGTGTGTGTTTAGTATTTCCTGTTTTTAGTTTCTGTCAGCGCTCTGATTTTGTCTGTTTCCTGTTTTTTTCCTTGTGCAGTCTTTTCCCTCAGGTGTGGCTGATTGGCACATAACCACACCTGGTGTCAATCAGCCCGCTTCTATTTGAGCCTGTTTGTGTCTTCCAGTCAGTTGCTGGATTACTGTCATGTCGATGTCGCTCTTGTCGTTGCTACCTGTCGTGTCGTATCTTGTCTTGTCTATGCAGCGTTGCGGTAAGCTATGTTTGATTGCGGTTTTTAGCTTACTGCCTTTTGTTCCCTGCTTCCAATTTTGTTTTTACATTACATGTACGACTTCTGTTTCCTGCTCGATTCTTGCTAGCTTCCATGCTAAGTTCCTTTTTGTTTTCTAGCTCCCATGCTAGTTCCCTTAGTTTGTTATCCGCCTTGTGCGCGCTTTGTGTTAGTACCCTTTTGTTTGTCCTTGTTCTATTATTTAAATTAAATCATGTTTTCTCACTCCATGCCTGCCTCCATCTCTGCATCTTGGGGTCCGTCACAAACTTACTCTGACAGTCACGTTTACAATCTGCCACGTCAATTATATATTATCTCGCTAACTACAAATGCATATTCCAGAATTACATCTGGCTTGTAGCTAACAGTGTTGGGATTGTAATCATCCAAATATGATTAGCAGCAAAAAGTAGACAGCCACCAACATTGAGCCTCAAAGAGGGAACGAAGGTGACAACATGTAAGCTTGCTAGATGGTTCGCTAACTTGTGACCTTGTTTTAGTGCTCCTAAGATCATCTCCCCGTGCTGCATTTCAGTGCGGCGTTTTAGCATGAGGAACAGCGAATACCTGCGGCTGAGACAAGCGTTCAACAAATGCATATACAACAGTTTAAATGAATCAAAAATTTTTTGTTATCAAATCAAATCAAATCAACTTTTTTTATAAAGCACATTTAAAATTTACCACAGGGGTAGCCAAAGTGCTGTACAATGGGCAGGTTCAAAGATAATACGAGAACCGAGCAAACAACACAATACAAACAGAACATGATAAAAAAAAATAAAAAAAATAAAACATAAAAATATAAAAACAGGTTCACAGCAGATGTATAATGGGGCGCCATTGCAGGATGGATATCACTCAGTGTTAAAAGCCAAGGAATAAAAGTATGTTTTTAAGAGAGATTTAAAAACAGGAAGAGAGGATGCTTGTCTAACACTCAGAGGTACGTCGTTCCAGAGCTTTGGAGCAGCAGCGGTGAAAGCTCTGTCACCTCTAAGCTTCAACCATGTGTCAGGGACCGTCAGTAGCAGCTGATCGGCTGATCTTAGGGATCGAGTGGGGCAGTAAGGCTGAAGGAGGTCGGAAAGATATGTTGGCGCGAGGTTGTTTAGACATTTAAAAACAAATAAAAGGAGTTTAAAATTGATTCGGTAACGCACAGGGAGCCAGTGAAGGGACGCTAATACAGGGGTGATGTGCTCACGTCTGCGGGTCTGTGTTAGCAGACGAGCAGCAGAGTTCTGCACGAGCTGCAGGCAGGCGAGGGAGGCCTGGCTAATGCCTACATACAGGGCATTGCAGTAGTCTAAACGATTCGAGATAAAGGCGTGGATTGATTTCTCGAGATCATGTCCTGATAGAAGCGGCTTCACTTTTGCTATTTGGCGTAATTGATAAAAGCTTTTTTGAACGACGCTGCTGATTTGTTTTACGAATTTAAAATCTGAGTCAAACTTTACCCCAAGGTTTGTGACACAATCGCTGAGATACGGGGTCAGAGTGCAGAGGTCAACGTTGGGGGAGGGAGAGCGACTTTGACCGAACAACATAATTTCTGTTTTGTCTTCATTTAGGCTCAGGAAGTTAGCTGAAAGCCAGGCTTTGATGTTGTGCAGGCAGTCAGAGACATTGAACCGTGTTATTTTGTGCCATGGGAAAATAGATCTGGCAATCATCGGGATAAAAATGAAATGCAATACCATACTTCCTAAAAATAGAACCAAGGGGGAGAAGGTCAAGCGCAAATAAGATTGGGGCAAGGATTGAGCCCTGGGGGACCCCGTGTGGTAGAGGAGCTGTGGAAGACATAAAACTGTCTATTTTTACACGATGTTAGTTAATTGTTGTTTTTTTTAAATGGTGCAGCCTCACCTGCTACGTCCCTAATGCATCTAATCTGCACCTGTATCAGTGTTACTTAGTGAGTATTTAGACCAGGAATATTCAATTTTTTGGGGGCCACATTTCCAGAAAGCAAAGGGCTTGAGGGGCCAGACTCCCCCCCCCCTCACTATTAGTCTTATTTTGCATATTCCTGAGAAGATTTGGCCCCCGGGGGCCAGTTGAATAGCCTGGTTTAAACCCTTCTCAACTCTGTAGTTTTTTTAAACAACAAGCGACAAATCAAATAAATGTTTCTGTTGTTATTTGACACCTTTTGGAGATTAACATAAAAGTATGTATCAATTTTCTCATCGGGCAGCCTTTTCAAGTCCAATACCATCCATTCATTTTCTACCGCTTGTCCCTCTCTCGAAGGCGGGATACATCCTGCACAAGTCGCCACCTCATCGCAGGTCCAACAAAGATAGACAACATTTTTTGCAATTTTTTTGGATGCCGCACCCAATAGAATGATGTCATCTTTTTAGTGCAAGAGAAAAGAAAAAGCAATTTTCTACAGAGAATAGAGTTCATTTTTTATTCGGTTAACACCTTGACATGCTCTTTGTTCATTTAGTCATTCAAACATTGTATAACAAACCCATATTTGGCTTGAATGAGGAGATTTCAGTGTTTGAGTGTCATTTCTATATGCATAAAACAAATTCAATGTCAGAGCACATTCTTGATTCGCTTCCTTTCAATCACTGCTTATTCTGTTGTGTAGTGATTTGCACCAGTATTTGTGCAGCAATGAGAAATTTCAAGGTATGAATTTGACATACTTATCATGGTAATTAACAAATGATGCTTTTTGTCTTACCTGGCAGCTGAATACGGCCTCGGCTGCAGCTTGGGGAGATGCTCTACATAAAAAAGTAAGGAAAAAGGAGGACAGCTGTCAATCATCCTGTTGTCTTGCAAATGTTATTACCCATGAAGGGTATAAAGTAAAAGTCATCTTTTTTTCAGGACACACTGCTAGTGCTGCATTTAATGAAAAAACAGGCAGTTGGAATCCCAAGTGTCCAGATGTGAAGCCAGTGGGAAGCAGATTGTTTATGCAAACCTTATTGCAAAGTCAGCCATGAAGGTGCCCTCTTTTTTGGGTAATAAGCAGCGGCGGATATGGCTTGTTACAGTAGCAACTGCTGCACCGCCGATGACTTAACGTGTGCAAGAAATGACTTCACTTACTTGAAACTTGTTATGTGAATAATAAATGAACCTGGAAGAGTAATAATAGTGAGGCAGCCCAGGTATCCCAAGAGCACATTCTTTAGCTAAATCGCTCGGAAAGACCAACAGCTGGACTAATTCTGCACACGCTCTTCCTCTGACACCTCTTAACAGCTCAAGGTGTTAGGGAGACAGCTCAGCAGTTTGATGACACATTCAATCAAAATGAATGGCACACACAGAACTAAACTTTGGAGGATGATGCATCAAAAAAGCACCATGTTATGGCTCGCCACCGGATTTGATATCATTTGGTTTTGGATTATTACAACAGTGTCCTGTTTAACTGAAGAAAAAAATCATCACTTAAGGAAGCTATAGTGGAACCTTATACATCATGATTTTTCAAAAAAAATATGCTTTCAATGCTTGAAGACCGCAAATCTTGTGATACTTTAGCTCAGTGAAATTCTAAAGCAGGGGTACCTAAAGTGGGGCCCACTGGCCACATTTAAATAGATACTTGACAAAAAATTATGGAAGTACCAGACCTGGAGGATGTTCATTCAGTTGGAGCAGCAGCAAAAATTAGAGGGTTCCTGGTTCAAGTCCGGCTTCCGCCATAGTTGTGTTCTTTGGGCAAGATACTTCACCCCCCCCCCGGACGGATCAATTTGTTCCACCATCCAAAGCAGTGGTCCCCATCAACCTGGCCGCAGCCCGGCTCGATTCGTACAGGGCTGCAGAATAATTTTTTTATTTTTTTTATTAAATTAGTGCACAAACCCAAAAAACCTCCCTTTTTCATGACAAAATAAATAAATAAATAAATAAAAATCCCCCCCCAACCCCCGCCGGGCCGCGGGGCAAATTATCAAGCATTGACCGGTCCGCAGCTACAAAAAGGTTGGGGCCCACTGATCTAAAGGGCTTTGAGACTCCAGAGAAAAAACTGCTATTAACTGTAAATATAATTCCTTAATATTTCACAAAGTTGTTTAGTTTTGTAGAATAAAACAGAAGAGACATGACACACAACTATAGCCATTTCAAGTGGCAACTTTCTGACTTAAATAAAAACACTGAAATAATTCAAGAATGTATATTTTGGTAGTAACAGTTTAATTTTTAGATCAATCAAGCAGAATGAAAAATGTATGGAATCGCTCAATTCTGTGATAATATTGTGGAATCACCCTGTCAATTTTCATTTCCAAAGCTAACACCTGCTTCAGATTATTATATCTGTTCATTAGTCTGCAGTTAAAAAAGTCTTGGAGAGCTGTTGCTCCAGGTGGATTGACATGAATCATGACTCCAACATGAGATATGTCAATTGAAACAAAAGGAGAGGTTTATCAAACTTCTTCAAGAAGGTAAATCAACACGCAATATTGCAGAAGATGTTGATTTTTCACAGTCAGCCTCAAAGTCCATAATTTTTTTCCAGGGGTTGTAAGAAGGAATACAAATAAATAATACTGCATACTTGCCAACCCTCCCGGATTTTCCAGGGGACTCCCAAAATTCAGTGCCTCTCCTGAAAACCTCCCGGGACCAATTTTCTCCCGAAAATCTTTATTTTTTATTTATTTATTTTATTTTTTTGTCCTGTCCAGCTTCTGAGGCAAATCATATAGTTGATGTAGATGCCCATATCGGCTGTTCAGATTTACTTTACAAAAGAGAAGTGTAGGATACTTCTCTTGTTGCCTTAATTGAATTTGACCTTATTAAATGTATTTATATTATCATTTGGTGCAGCCGGGCCGGAGCAGGAGGGGATGGAAAGAGAAAAAAAGGAAGACAGAGGAGGAAATTGTGCGGATAAGAGGGGAATTAGACAGAGAGACAAAAACAACAGCAAACACAACACTAACAACAAAAACAACAACAACAATAGAACAACACCAGCACCTACAATATGTACAAATTTGATCGTAAAAGTGATAGCAAAGAAACAGTTAGTGAAATAAATAATAATATGGAAATGACAATAAGCATTTTTACACTACAACAGGAGCAATACAAATACCAATAGAAAAAGCGCTATTGATTATGAACAATACCAATAGTTACCTCTATTAACAACAATACAGTTGATCAAACGCAACAATATGTATACAAAATGAGAACTAGAAAGATTTAAAAAATAAAAAATTTAAAAAATAAAAAGGAAAAAGGAAATTCAGGCAGTGCTGGAGGCCACGCTCCCTCCAGCTACATGCGGACCTAAGTGAGGACAGACTGTTTTCACGTCCGCTTTCCCACAAAATAAACAGCGTGTCGGCCCAATGACTTTATAACTGTAGAATGATCGAGGGCGTGTTCTTGGTTTCTTATGTGGGATTATTGTTAGGCAGTTTCATTAATGTCCTCCCAGCGCGGTAACAACACACAACAACAGCAGTCACGTTTTCATATACTGTAAAGCAGTTTGTCTGCCGTAAACAGCAATGTTGTGACACTCTTAAAACATGACAATACTGCCATCTACTGTACATGCATATGTGACAATAACATCTACGGCTTTTAGAGAGTGCAGTGCACAACTGTGCACACAACAAGGAGACAAAGCAGAAGAACGAGGAAGATACAGCCGTGGCGACGCAGACGACGAGTAAGATGAAGAAATACGCTTGTAAGTTCCAAGCCGCAGCTGCGATTGAACCTGGATAGCCTCCGGGAAGAAGTAGTGGACTACAAAGTGGCAGTGAAGATCTTCCTCAGGAAGCAAAGATTGACTGGTTTTCGGTCATGCTAGGGAGAGATGGAAGATTCCAGACTCTAGTGCATTTGATGAAAGCACTTTTGTGCGTGCCACACAGCAATGCATCGTCAGAGAGGGTGTTCAGCATGGTTAGAAAAATAGTGACAGACAATAGAACAAGGATGGACAATTCAACCCTTAACTCAACAATGAGTAGATAAATAAATGGGTTGTACTTGTATAGCGCTTTTCTACCTTCAAGGTACTCAAAGCGCTTTGACACTACTTCCACATTTACCCATTCACACACACATTCACACACTGATGGAGGGAGCTGCCATGCAAGGCGCCAACCAGCACCCATCAGGAGCAAGGGTGAAGTGTCTTGCTCAGGACACAACGGACGTGACGAGGTTGGTACTAGGTGGGATTTGAACCAGGGCCCCTCGGGTTGCGCACGGCCAGATGAGTGTTATGTGTGTATATGTGTAAATAGATGAACACTGAAATTCAAGTATTTCTTTTATATATATATATATATATATATATATATATATATATATATATAATAAAATAAATACATATATATAGCTAGAATTCACTGACAGTCAAGTGTATATATATATATACATACACAGTGGGGCAAAAAAGTATTTAGTCAGCCACCGATTGTGCAAGTTCTCACACTTAAAATGATGACAGAGGTCTGTAATTTTCATCATAGGTATACTTCAACTGTGAGAAACAGAATGTGAAAAAAAATCCAATAATTCACATTGTAGGAATTTTAAAGAATTTATTTGTAAATTATGGTGGAAAATAAGTATTTTATACATTTATAAAAAAAAATTTGCAGCTCCAGATTTTTTTTACTATGACTAAAATGGTTTGCTTGAAATGGTTGCCAACCCCTGGTTTAAAGCTACCTTTCAAGTAGTTTGCTTAATCTACAGAACTGTTTTATCTCAAAAATGTGTAAAACTTACATGGTCTCTGTGTCTACTTTATTCAGCCTAATGGGCCATTGTCATCCTCAATATATGATCATATTGAAAGATAAAACTAATACAGTCTTTAAAGAATTGACCATAGAGCAGCACAAACATGTTCATGATTTAATTTAAAAAGGCCGCAGTCATCATTCGTAGAACTTAATGCAACTGCTTTTGTTCAAGTTAAAAACTATTTCTGAGCATCAAGGAGAGTGCTTTGGCTTCACAAATGTAAATGTTTTAGTTGTTATCTGCAAGACACTTAATCTATTCCATCTTTTCAAAGAGGCAATTTAAATGCAAAAGTAATATTAAAAAAATGAGATATAGAAATGTGGTCAAACATTGATCTATGAATAGTGACTCCATCAGCAGACAAATTAAGGAAGGTTATTAGGATTGTGGCATTTAAAAAGCACTCCCACCAATGCTAAACTACACGCTTTGTTCATTTTGGATGAGAGTCCTTGCCAATTCATTCAGAACAGCAACAATAAGTGGCAGTGAACCAAGAAACTTCATTTTCACTTTTGCTCATTGAGAGGTGTTGCTTAATTTTCAGCCTGTAGGTATTTTTTTAATTAAAAGTAATTTATAATTAATCTGGCTGTTTGCAACTTGCTCAAAGTTTTCAAACCAAAAAAGAGAACAAGAACATCACCAAGTAACTTACTTACATTGCACAATATATTACTTGGCATGTAAATAATAAATACAGGTTACAAAGGCTAATAATTTGGCTGGTGACATACACTGAACAAAAATATCAACTCCCATTTTATATATTTTGAAGTAAAAAGATCTAAAACATTTACTATACACATAAAACACATATTCTTCAAAAATATTGTGTTAGTGGGCATTTCTTCTTTGCCAAGACCATCCATCCCAAAACACAGGTGTGGCATATCAAGATGCAGATTAAACAGCAGGAAAATTGCAAAGGTGTGTCTTCGGCTGCCCACAATAAAAATCCAATTGGCATGCTGACTGCAGGAATGTCCACCACAGCTGTTGCCCGTAAATTGAATGTTCATTTCTTTACCATAATGTGTCCCCAAAGGTGTTTCTGAGAATTTGGCAGTACATCCAACCGGCCTCCCAACCGCAGACCCTGTGTAACCAAACCTGCCCATGACCTCCAAATCCAGCAGGTGCACCTCCGAGATTGTTTGAGACCAACCACACGGACAGCTGCTGCAACAATTGTTTTAAGTAACTAAATAATTTCAAATTAAAGTTAAAGTACCAATGATTGTCACACACACACTCGGTGTGGTGACATGTCTCCTCTGCATTTGACCCATCCCCTTATTCACCTCTTGGGAGGTGAGGGGAGCAGTGGGCAACAGTGGTGGCTGCGCTCCGGAATCATTTTGGTGCTTTACCCCCAATTCCAACCCTTGATGCTGAATGCCAAGCAGGGAGGTAATGGGTCCCATTTTATAGTCTTTGGTATGACTCAGCCGGGGTTTGAACTCACGACCTACCGATCTCAGGGCGGACAATCTAACCACTAGGCCACTGAGTGCCTAACTGTAACAAACCATCTCAGAGAAGCTCATCTTGCTCGTCGTCCTTATCGGGGTCTCAACCTCACTGTAGTTTGTGGTCATAACCGACTTGAGTGGGCAAATGATCACATTCGATGGCATCTGGCACGTTGGAGAGGTGTTCTCTTCGCGGATACATCTCGTTTTTTTACTGTTCAGGGCAAATGGCAGACAGTGTGTGGCGTCATGTGGGGGAGCGGTTTGCTGATGTCAACATTGTGAATCGAATGGCCCATGGCGGGGGTGGGGTTATGGTGTGGGCCGGCGTATGTTATGGACAACAAACGCAAGTCCCTTTTATTGATAACATTTTGAATGCACAGAGATACTGTGACGAGATCCTGAGGCCCATGGTTGTGCCATTCACCCGAGACCATCACCTCATGTTGCAGTATGACATTGCACGGCCCCATTTTGCAAGGATGTGTACACAATTCTTGGAAGTTGAAAAAAATCCCAGTTTTTGCATGGCCAGCATACTCACCGGACATGTCACCCATTGAGCATGTTTGGGATGCTGTGGATCGGTTTACTCGACAGCGTGTTCCAGTTCCTGCCAATATTTAATAACTTGGCACAGCCATTGAAGAGGAGTGGGCCAACATTCCACAGGCCACAATCAACAACCTGATCAACTCTATGCGAAGGAGATGTGTTGCACTGCGTGAGGCAAATGGGAGTCCACAGGATAATGAATGCCTTTCTGACACCCCCAGAATCTCAATAAAGCAAAACTCCACATTTCAGAGTGGCCTTTTATTGTGGGCAGCCTAAGGCACACCTGTGCAATAATCATGCTGTTTAATCACCATCCTGATATGCCACACTTGTGAGGTGGGAAGGATTATCAAGCAAAAGAAGTGCTCACTAACAGATTTAGACAGATTTGTGAACAATATTTGAGAGGAATTGCTCTTCTGTGTATATAGTAAACGTTTTAAATCTTTGAGTTCCACTCATGAAAAATGGGAGCAAAAACGTATGTGTTGCGTTTATATTTTTGTTCAGTATATGTGGTAAAATATTGAGTCATTTCCAGTTTTATTATTTTCTCAAAATTATTATTAATCCATTCATTGGATCTAGTTACCTTACTCCCTGTTGTAGCATATATATATATATATATATATATATATATATATATATATATATATTATATATATATATATATATATATATATATATGTATACATATACATATCTGAGCTGCAACCTTATCGTGGTAGAGGAGTTTGCGTGTCCCAATGATCCTAGGAGCTATGTTGTCCGGGGGCATAAAGCCTCCTGGTAGGGTCTCCCAAGGCAAACAGGTTCTAGGTGAGGGATCAGACAAAGAGCAGCTCGAAGACCTTTATGAAAAACAAAAATCATGGACCCAGATTTCCCTCGCCCGGACGCGGGTCACCAGGGCCCCCCTCTGGAGCCAGGCCCGGAGGTGGGGCACGATGGCGAGCGCCTGGTGGCCGGGCCTGTTCCCATGGGACCCGGTCGGGCACAGCCCGAAGAGGCAACGTGGGTCACCCCTCCAATGGGCTCACCACCCATAGCAGGGGCCATAGAGGTCGGGTGCATTGTGAGCTGGGCGACAGCCGAAGGCAGGGCACTTGGCGGTCTGATCCTCGGCTACAGAAGCTAGCTCTTGGGACGTGGAACGTCACGTCACTGGGGGGAAAGAGCTTGAGCTAGTGCGCGAAGTCGAGAGATTCCGGCTGGATATAGTCGGACTCACTTCGACGCACAGCAAGGGCTCTGGAACCACTTCTCTCGAGAGGGATTGGACCCTCTTCCACTCTGGCGTTGCCGGCAGTGAGAGGCGACGGGCTGGGGTGGCAATTCTTGTTTCCCCCCGGCTCAAAGCCTGTACGTTGGAGTTCAACCCGGTGGACGAAAGGGTAGCCTCCCCCCGCCTTCGGGTGGGGGGACGGGTCCTGAATGTTGTTTGTGCTTATGCACCAAACAGCAGTTCAGAGTACCCACCCTTTTTGGGAACACTCGAGGGAGTACTGGAAAGTGCTCCCCCAGGTGATTCCCTTGTCCTACTGGGAGACTTCAACGCTCACGTTGGCAACGACAGTGAAACCTGGAGAGGCGTGATTGGGAAGAATGGCCGCCCGGATCTGAACCCGAGTGGTGTTTTGTTATTGGACTTTTGTGCTCGTCACAGTTTGTCCATAACAAACACCATGTTCAAACATAAGGGTGTCCATATGTGCACTTGGCACCAGGACACCCTAGGCCGCAGTTCCATGATCGACTTTGTAGTTGTGTCATCGGATTTGCGGCCTCATGTTTTGGACACTCGGGTGAAGAGAGGGGCGGAGCTTTCTACCGATCACCACCTGGTGGTGAGTTGGCTGCGATGGTGGGGGAGGATGCCAGACAGACCTGGGAGGCCCAAACGCATTGTGAGGGTCTGCTGGGAACGTCTGGCAGAGTCTCCTGTCAGACAAAGTTTCAATTCCCACCTCCGGAAGAATTTTGAACATGTCACGAGGGAGGTGCTGGACATTGAGTCCGAGTGGACCATGTTCCGCACCTCTATTGTCGAGGCGGCAGATCGGAGCTGTGGCCGCAAGGTAGTTGGTGCCTGTCGGGGCGGCAATCCTAAAACCCCTTGGTGGACACCAGCGGTGAGGGATGCCGTCAAGCTGAAGAAGGAGTCCTATCGGGTCCTTTTGGCTCATAGGACTCCGGAGGCAGTGGACAGGTACCGACAGGCCTAGCGGTGTGCAGCTTCAGCGGTCGCGGAGGCAAAAACTAGGACATGGGAAGAGTTCGGGGAAGCCATGGAAAACGACTTCCGGACGGCTTCCGCCGCCTCAGGAAGGGGAAGCAGTGCACTATCAACACCGTGTATGGTGCGGATGGTGTTCTGCTGACCTCAACTGCGGATGTTGTGGATCGGTGGAAGGAATACTTCGAAGACCTCCTCAATCCCACCAACACGTCTTCCTATGAGGAAACAGTGCCTGGGGAATCTGTGGTGGACTCTCCTATTTCTGGGGCTGAGGTCGCTGAGGTAGTTAAAAAGCTCCTCGGTGGCAAGGCCCCAGGGGTGGACGAGATCCGCCCGGAGTTCCTTAAGGCTCTGGATGCTGTGGGGCTGTCTTGGTTGACAAGACTTTGCAGCATCGCGTGGACATCGGGGGCGGCACCTCTGGATTGGCAGACCGGGGTGGTGGTTCCTCTCTTTAAGAAGGGGGACGGAGGGTGTGTTCCAACTATCGTGGGATCACACTCCTCAGCCTTCCCGGTAAGGTTTATTCAGGTGTACTGGAGAGGAGGCTACGTCGGATAGTCGAACCTCGGATTCAGGAGGAACAGTGTGGTTTTCGTCCTGGTCGTGGAACTGTGGACCAGTTCTATACTCTCGGCAGGGTTCTTGAGGGTGCATTCGAGTTTGCCCAACCAGTCTACATGTGTTTTGTGGACTTGGAGAAGGCATTCGACCGTGTCCCTCGGGAAGTCCTGTGGGGAGTGCTCAGAGAGTATGGGGTATCGGACTGTCTTATTGTGGCGGTCCGTTCCCTGTACGATCAGTGCCAGAGCTTGGTCCGCATCGCCGGCAGTAAGTCGAACACATTTCCAGTGAGGGTTGGACTCCGCCAAGGCTGTCCTTTGTCACCGATTCTGTTCATAACTTTTATGGACAGAATTTCTAGGCGCAGTCAAGGCGTTGAGGGGTTCCGGTTTGGTAACCGCAGGATTAGGTCTCTGCTTTTTGCAGATGATGTGGTCCTGATGGCTTCATCTGACCGGGATCTTCAGCTCTCGCTGGATCGGTTCGCAGCCGAGTGTGAAGCGACCGGAATGAGAATCAGCACCTCCAAGTCCGAGTCCATGGTTCTCGCCCGGAAAAGGGTGGAGTGCCATCTCCGGGTTGGGGAGGAGACCCTGCCCCAAGTGGAGGAGTTCAAGTACCTAGGAGTCTTGTTCACGAGTGAGGGAAGAGTGGATCGTGAGATCGACAGGCGGATCAGTGCGGCGTCTTCAGTAATGCGGACGTTGTACCGATCCGTTGTGGTGAAGAAGGAGCTGAGCCGGAAGGCAAAGCTCTCAATTTACCGGTCGATCTACGTTCCCATCCTCACCTATGGTCATGAGCTTTGGGTCATGACCGAAAGGATAAGATCACGGGTACAAGCGGCCGAAATGAGTTTCCTCCGCCGTGTGGCGGGGCTCTCCCTTAGAGATAGGGTGAGAAGCTCAGCCATCCGGGAGGGACTCAAAGTAAAGCCGCTGCTCCTTCACATCGAGAGGAGCCAGATGAGGTGGTTCGGGCATCTGGTCAGGATGCCACCCGAACGCCTCCCTAGGGAGGTGTTTAGGGCACGTCCAACCGGTAGGAGGCCACGGGGAAGACCCAGGACACGTTGGGAAGACTATGTCTCCCGGCTGGCCTGGAAACGCCTCGGGATCCCCCGGGAAGAGCTAGACGAAGTGGCTGGGGAGAGGGAAGTCTGGGTTTCCCTGTTTAGGCTGTTGCCCCCGCGACCCGACCTCGGATAAGCGGAAGATGATGGATGGATATATATATATATATATATATATATATATATATATATATACCCCTCTGCTAAAATGTAATAAGGAATTATTCATCTGTTGTTGACATTAGCTCCGGGCGATACAACAAACTTGGGTATCGATCCCATACCAAATAGTTACAGGGGCAGAATTGGTCATACCTAAAATGTTCAGTATCAACAAATGATACAATTTTTGATAACCACTCTAATCTGAGAGTGGCTGTGTAACAATATAAATATATATTAATATAACATTTTTTAATCCCTTTTATTACAGCCTTTTGAGACATTTGTGATTAAGGGCTATACAAATACACTTTGATTGATTGATTGATTGATGTACAAAATATATAATTAATTATAATTAGTATAATTAATGTATGTATAATTAATAACTAAATAAAAGCAAATAAATCTATTGGCTCTTTTTTTCTATTGTTTTGTAAACAATAACCCAAAAATATTTTATGATAATAAAAAATATCAATCTGATAACTGTAGTATCATTATAGCCTATTTGTATCGATCTGTTGACGTTCAAGAGCTCTAGCTTGCAGTTAGCAGTCAACATATCCCTTAACTGACAGGGAGTGTAGTATGTTTAGCTCTTACATGTCTTTAAGTTGGGCAGCATGGTGTGACAGGGGTTAGTGCGTCTGCCTCACAATTCGAAGGTCCTGGGTTCGATCCTGCGCTAGGGATCTTTCTGTGTGGAGTTTGCATGTTCTCCCCGTGACTGTGTGGGTTCCCTCCGGGTACTCCGGCTTCCTCCCACCTCCAAAGACATGCACCTGGGGATAGGTTGATTGGCAACACTAAATGGTCCCTGGTGTGTAAATGTGACTGTGAATGTTGTCTATCTGTGTTGGCCCTGCGATGAGGTGGCGACTTGTCCAGGGTGTACCCCGCCTACCGCCCATATGCAGCTGAGATAGGCTCCAGCACCCCCCACGACCCCGGATGGAATACGCGGTAGAAAATGGATGGATGGATGGATGTCTGTAAGTCTTCTTGTAAGAAAGGCCCTTTATTTGCCACCTTGGAGGCAAGGATTAGTGATTTAGAAGCAGTATTGTGGAGGGACATTAGCCACTAGCTTGCTGAAGTGGTCGTTCGCTTGTCGCTGTCAATTTTGAAGGACACAGGTAGACTGTGTCATCAACATGGATTCTCACGATAAAAGCTCTATCATTGGCCAAATGTATATAATTTTTATCATCTATCAGACCACGCTAAGCAAGACCAGAAATCACTCCAAACACTAACTTTTACACCACTTGCATTGCTCTTTTTCACTGTGTGTATCCTGAAGATTTGAACAAGGTAAAAGGCGGGTCACAATTATCGAACGCAAGCACCCTCTCGGAAGTTACCTAGCCGTGACTTGCAGCAGCTTTAATGAGTTGTATTATTAGATGCAGGGGTTTTCATATGCCCCATTTTTTAGATTTGGTTTAAGGCCAAAATTCTCTCGGTTTTCAAACACTGCCTTTGTTTTTCTGCTTTGTTTATTGAGTACAGCAGCAAAATAACCCACCATTAAGCCAAATAAAGCTGAAACATGGAGTAATATAGTCCAACAAAAGCCATGCTTGCAGAGTGCCACTGAACACACCTCACTGCTATGGTTAGTCTAGCCCAGGGGTCGGCAACCCAAAATGTTGAAACGGCCGTACTCGACCAAAAATACAAAAAAACAATCTGTCTGTAACTGAACTGGAGCCATATATAAATGTTATAATGAAGGCAACACATGATGTAAGTGTCTATATTAGCTATGTTAGACTACTATACAAATGACTGTGTTGAAGGCTGATCCAAATCTTCATTGACAGGAATGTTAAAAAAGGAATATTTATTCTACACATTTTCCAACATTGGAAAACATTACTAAAATGGAGGTTTTTCAGAGGGTGAGCTAACTCCTGGAAATTACTGGCTTAAAATGGCCAAAGCTAAAGATGTGGGTGTTCAAGTTGAAGGAAACGGAAACTAAAAATAAAATGACCTCAAATATACCTAAAATACGAGGCATAATGATGCATTATGTATATACAGCTAGCATAAATAGCATGTTAGCATCGATAAGCTTGCAGTCATACAGTGACCAAATATGTCTGATTAGCACTCCACACAAGTCAATAACATAAACAATGCTCACCTTTGTGGATTCACGCACAGCATAAAAAGTTTGATGAAGAAACAGAGACCAAGAAGGAGTGGCATAAAACACATCTTTCTGTGGCAGCATCAAGGAAAGTTGTACATGTAAACAAAGTACGGTACGTTCAAGGACTTCCAAAATTAGTCGGACAAAATGGCGCTCGCCAAACACGCTCATCAGTGAAGTATGTTTAATGTAAAAAGTGCCATTTCTAACAACTAGGAAGTTTTGTGTTTTGTTTGTCCTCCTACATAACCTATATTAAAACAAAAAATACATATTTGTCCTCATCTTTTTCCATTTTAATACATTTTTAGAAAAAGCTCCAGGGAGCCACTAGAGCGCCGCTAAAGAGCCGCTTGTGCCTTGAGAGCCGCACGTTGCCGACCCCCCGTATAGCCAAACAATCTAGGTTAATATGGCGCTTATAGTCTGTCCTCCTCCTCTACTGCCACCTTGATGGCAGAGATGGATTTTGTTCCCGCTAATAGAGACACATGCCGTCCGCCGTTTTAAATGTACCAAGCACGCTTATATTGCCTCAAAGATTAGTTCCACCTTGCATTCCCTGCTCATAAATGTAAAGTAAAAGTAGTGAAGCTGTAAAAGGAGAGCTCTCGTCTGGGTGCGGCGTCACACTCACAACAGTGTGACGTGTTGCGCCGTAAAGCTGTCCTGTGCATCAGTTGATAGAAACCAAGTCATGTGAGCACACAGCAGTTGTTCTTGGACAAAACACCACTGCGAGCACTTTGTTAAAGAGGGTTAGAAACACTAATTAATTGAAAACACTATTGAATTTAAACAAAGTAGGGAGGTGGCATTTATGGGTTTACCTACATGATATATTCTGAGAATGTTGTCACGTGTACGCATTGTTTGTTGTGGTCCTGATCCCAGAATGCAGAAAACAGCAACCGGTGTGTAGGTAAAAGTATATTTAAAGCCCAACGAAGGCAAGTGCAGCTTGGGAGTGCACACAACACTAAACTTTGGCAGGGAACAAAATAACCTTGTCAGCGTAATGACAGCACATGAGACAAAGCAAATGCAACATTAGCAATGAACCAGCAAAGACAGCAGCGAGGGCTGAAGCTAAATACACTGGCTAACAAAGTAAAGGTGCTAAAGAGACAAGAACCAGGAAGTGGAAACTAAAAAATAAGACCACTGGACAGGGACTAAATGTACCAAATATAAACATCCACAAAACGAACATAAGGAATTTCTTGCACGACAGGTCATGACAATTGTTTTCTCATTTTCTGTTAACCCATCTTACTTTCAGATTTTTGAACCATTTCATTAGGAAATTCCGTCAGAAGTACCTGCACCTGTTTCCACTTGCTGCTCATCACCACCAAGAGTCTTCATTAAAGGTAAAAGTGATGGCAAATGTTTATTTGCCATTTAATTTGTCTTTTATATGCATTTTGCATTGTTTTATATTGGTAAAACGATAATTAGTCCCTAAAAACATGCTTAGTGGTTAGTGTCTGCCCTTAGACTGGAATGTCGTGAGTTCAAACCCCGCCAGAGTCATACCAAAGATTATAAAAATGGGACCCATTGCCTAACTGCTTGGCACTCAGCATCAAGGCTAGGAATTGGGGGTTAAAGCACCAAATGAATCCCAAGCGCGGCCACCGCTGCTGCTCACTGCTCCCCTCACCTCCCAGGGGGTGAACATGGGGATGGGTCAAATGCAAAGGATAATTTCATCACACCTAGTGTGTCTGTGTGTGTGTGTAACTATCGGTGGGACTTTAACTTTAAAAAGGTTTTTTTTTTTCACAATTCCGAGTGTCTGGAACTGATGAGTTGATTTACATTATCTCCTTTGCACCAGTTCTTTTAAAAGGGAAGTACAACTGTGTTAAAATATTTTTGCTTTGTCACTAGTGTGGCTGTTTAGTTGAAGTATTTAAGCATATATTGAATTATATTTATTGGTTTTAGCATATTTCATGCACAAATGCATTAAAGTGGTACCTGCAACCATCATTTTCTCTCGATGGAAAGAGTTTGGACACCGCTGCCCTACGGGAAGTTAAATAAAAAAAGAGGCTTACAGAGTAAGGACCGCATCCTGCTGTGACCTTTTCACATATAGAGGGAAAAAAGGATCATATAATAAGGAGGTAGTGCATGGAGACATGCATCTGGGCTCATTATTTACAGTCCCTGTCGACCCATGAGTATAAACTCTGATCTTGCAGTCTAATGAACCCCAAGGAGTGCGTAACAGTGTCCTCGTGCTCGCCGAGTCACACTTCACTATTAACCTCCGCTCTGAGGCGACCCCTGCACTCAGGCCCCCCAACATCTGTTGCTCCAAAAGAAGCCTCCAAAGCCACATTTTCACACATCGGAGGGCTGGCATGAAACATAACTGGCATCAGGATAAGGTCAAAAGCTGTGATACAGCTGGTTTTAGAGGACAGCTCAGCTCCTTTTGCAGGCGTTTTCTACATTGTCACCCATCAACCAGCTAATGACTTGGAAGGGAAGTTTTTCAATCAAGAAACTGCATGATGACAGAGACATGTATCACATTCATTAATGTTGAAGGGGACAGGACAATCGACGTCTTGACTTGCACAAAAAACTGACACAACAAAAGGAAATTAATTTTGCCTCACTGAGTAGACCAAGAATGTATGTTGTCCGTGTCACTGAGTGCTCGTCTTTACTAGGGGAACAGTGCCCCCTGCTGGATAAAGAGCTGATATTGTGTTACTGTCATTGTGTGTGACTGTGATGATTTGTAGACAAAATCCACTATTGACAACCTCTGTGCAGGATCTTTTAAGATCCTGCTTTTTTGTTTTACTTTGGAGGCTTATTTAGAAATGAATGAAAATGGGTAGGTCCAAGGAACTCCGAAATGTGATTTGGTTGGGTATAATGTATATCTTTAAAAAAGTTTTTTTCCCCCATAGTTGTAACATTAAGCTCGTCCAGATACAAGATACAACTTCATTGCTTTTGATACGACACGGATATTGGAAACTTGAGTATTGGCCGATACCCATATTAATCTAAACGTATTACATTTGTCTAGCTTGTATGCTATTGTGTGCTTTAATGTTGTGCAGCTGCTTGTTCTCAGTAGTCTATGTTTACCTTTTGTAACTGACTTCACTAACATTGGGGATGTTCTGATCAGGGTTTTATGCAGCCGATTCCGATACTGATCACTCATGACTGAGATCGGTCAATGCCAATACCAATAGCAATCATGTGTATTAACTGCAATTTTATGGTGAGTGCTGTTGACAGTTTAACAGTGTCAACACAATATTTAAACTAGTTCCTTAATCTCTTCCTCTTTGTGTGATATGTTCAGCCTTGTCTTCCAGTGATGCCACTTGATATTGATACTAAGAGATAGTTTATTTGCCATAATGAAATATATTAATACTTATGATAATAATAAATACAGTATATTTAAATCATTAAATTGATTATTATTACAGTATCTTAAAAGAGCGGCTCCCCAGTGTGTATGGAGACACATAATTAGCTGCTAGCTGCTTGTCAATCGTGGCACTAAAAATAGTGTCCCCAATAAGGGATTGGCAATAAAATCCATTAATTGGCATCGGCGATCTTGACTTTTTCACAAAAATCTACCGATACTAATTGGTGGCCGATCGATCGGCACAACCCAAACTAAAATAAAAGAAAAGATATGCTATATACGTTTATGCTTATTGGAGGACATGTAGGTGTCAACTAGCTGTCCAGCTTTGCACAAATTAACACGCTGCAGGACTGCATGAATTGGAGTTTATATCGGAGATTTTAGATGCAAGCCGATATCATCCGCTTCTTTTGCTGATATACAACCGATATCTGATATCAATATCAAATCGAGACATCCTTTCTTTAACATTGCAAAGCCCATTTAACAACATAGATCTTAATTTTTTTTAAATAAACGCACGTGCAGAAAGATGTGCGGTTCGGAATGTTGTGTTGGAATTCATGTTTCTGTCAATGAACTGGCAGTACTCATGCAGCCCCAGATCATGGCCCTTGCACAATTATCTTGCTACTCACTTGTGTTTCCAGCTTTTAAGACAATGATGTCGGTGTGTTGACTCATTTTCAGTGCATTGTAACTGCTATAAAAGCTGTACACTGACTACTCCAAAATTAGTTCTTATCTATAGTGTTGTCCATTGAGAAGATAAATAGTTGCTAAAAAATGGTTTCTGAAATGTGAGGGGTGCATTTATTGATGTTGACAATGTAAACAAAAAAGGTGCTCTGACCTATTAGGAGTCCGAGAGGTGGCGAGCATGACGGAAAGGCATCAAGAAGCTCCAAAAGGCAGAGGTTAGACTCTCTCACATACTGGTTGTAATCTGCAGCACCTTGTTTGCTACAGAGCTCCTGCAGTCTCCTTTTTTGCACGCTGTCCACTGTATGTTCAGCCAGGGCTCGTAAGAAGGCCTGAAAAGATGCCAGAAGACAATTATGGTGTTTGTTAGGTGTCGCCATCTTGTTTCTGTTGCTTCATTATGCAAAATTAAAATGGGAGTTAGAAGCACTTTGTGTTGATGAAGGGTTTTTAAAATCAGTTTTGTTGCAATTTTATGTTGCAGTCAAAAAGGTCATCAAGATTCAACTGGTGATATTACTTCAAAGTGAATATGATATGATTGCACAACATTATTCCAGGAAGCGTGAAGAGGCTTGATTAAAACACCTTAACAGCCTGGTTTACACAGATGTGGGTGTAAAATACAAAAATCATGACCTGCATTTAATGGTGCGATTGTGCTGCAAGAATTTAATCAACTTTAGGAGAAAAGTCTGCACATAAACCCTACAACCCTGAAATATAGTGATGCTAAATGGTAATTGCAAGTATGATTACATCTTTCCGGGGGACAGTTGATTTGATTTAAGCAAAGACAGGACACTAAACAATAAATTATGTTGTAAATTCTCAATATCATTTTAAATGTAATCCTCTAACAAATGAGAGCAACCGTTAGAAAATAACTGCATTTTTCATGAGGTTTATGTTTTCTTTTGCAGTTGTTTATTGTCTTCCAGCTGGAAAACCATTTAAATTATCCTAAAGGTGGACCCTTGGTCGTACCTTCTTGGGAACACTTCTAATCTCCAAACACCATGTGAGCATGTAGAGCAGTGAAATGTTCTGAGGGATGTAGGACGGCAACTGAGCACCTGTGAGACAGAAGGGAAACAACATCAGCTCACAGCTGGATCGGCACAAATGGCAAAATAAAAGGGTCGCGTGTATCATAAAAAATGGCATGTTTATTATCATAAAATGGATGAGCTGCTACGGAAGTATTGTTGTAGCAAAACAATTTGCAAATGGAGTATCGCAAATCTGTGTGTGTGCGTAAAACGCTCTGTGCACCCGTGTTTAACTGTGTGTGAAGCAGGAACGCTCAATTTTTTACACATTAATTTTCCTCAAATAAATGTGATGATCATGGAATAATTGATGCAAAAAAACAAAAACAAAACAAAAAATAATTGTGTTACAAAAATAAATGAATATACTTGTTTGTGTAAAGATTCATTATAACTAAGTGTATGGATTGCGAAACCTTTCATCTATTTGTGAAAATGAAATAAATTCATATTTATCGATGGATGTTCC
Source organism: Nerophis ophidion (assembly GCF_033978795.1). NCBI lineage: Eukaryota > Metazoa > Chordata > Actinopteri > Syngnathiformes > Syngnathidae > Nerophis > Nerophis ophidion. The sequence goes on along the minus strand of NC_084625.1, from coordinate 32,558,940 downwards.
GATCAGGGATTTGTTTTACATCATATTCAGATACTCATCAACCATGAGTAAGATCGATCGATATAAATTCTGAATACATTTATTAACTGTACAGTTTTCAAGATATTGATATTGAGTGCAATTGTTTAACCAAAACAAAGTTTATATTACACAATAATTAAACAAAAGCAAAAACTACTACTATCTACTACTTTTTTTTTAATCATAGTTTCCTTGAATGTCCTCCTGTATCCAGGGAATTAGTCTGAGTTTAACACATCAACATTAAAAAGCTCAGTAGCTAGCTTAGTAATAAGCACGCTTGCTCTCTGTATTTGTTTTGTGTCATTCTAATACTTTATAATGATACTTAAAATACTAAGAAATGCAGTTTATTTGCTGTAATGGAGGTGATTATTTTTAACTTAGGGGGGCAGCTCCACACTGTATAGGGATCCAAAATTAGCTACTCGCTTGTCAGCCAGTGGACATAAAATAGATAATCAGCCAGATGAGATCAGGGTTTTTTGATCGGTATTTAAAGGCAATAATCGGCAATGACGATCATGTACTATTTCATGAAAATATGCCGATACCGATCGCTGGCAGATCGAATGGCACTTCCCTACAATTAACCCTTTTTTCACCATGTAGTCCACATTAGTTTAGGTCCAGATGAAAAAAAACTGTACTTAAAGTTCTCAAATCTGGACTACATTCCCCCACACACCCTGAAGATTAAAAAAAATCATTCGTGGAAACCTTTAGTCTATCCTTGAAAAAAATGTTATTCAAATATGCTCTGGGATACATTTTTTGCAGTGACATTAAACTAATAGCATGAAAAGAGACATGTTATTGCTCAGGTTATTATGGTTAGAATTAGAGATGTCCGATAATGGGTTTTTTTGCCGATATCCGATATTCCGTTATTGTCTAACTCTTAATTACTGATTCCAAAATCAACCGATACTGATTATTACAGTTGTGGAATTAACAAATTATTGTGCCTAATTTTGTTGTGATGCCCCGCTGGATGCAATAAACAATGTAACTTTACCATGAATTGAATAACGTGGACCCCGACTTCAACAAGTTGAAAAACTTATTCACGTGTTACCATTTAGTGGTCAATTGCATGGAATATGTACTATACAGTGCAATCTACTAATACAAGTTTCAATCAATCAATCAAAAACAAGGTTTTCCAAAATAAGAGAACAACTTCAATATGGAAAAAAATGCCAACATGGCAGTGCCATATCTATTATTGAAGTCACAAAGTGCATTATTTTTTTAACATCCCTCAAAACAGCAGCTTGGAATTTGGGACATGCTCTCCCTGAGATAATCCTGATATGGGAAATATTATACTTTGACTTTCACAAAGTGCAATATTTTATTTATTTATTTATTTTTTTTTTTAAACATGCCTCAAAACAAAAGCTACAAAAACAATGAAGGCACACAGCTTCAGTCCAGAGTATACTAGAGCTATTGTTACATGGGTATTTGTTCTGTAGTGTTTGTTGTGTTACAGCCTGGATGTGCTCCCGAAATGTGTTTGTCATTCTTGTTTGGTGTGAGTTCACAGTGTGTGTAACAGTGTTAAACTTGTTTATACGGCCACCCTCAGTATGACCTGTATGGCTGTTGACCAAGTATGCATTGCATTCACTTGTGTGTGTGTGTGTGTGTAAAAGCCGCATATATTATGTGACTGGGCCGACACGCTGTTTAAATGGAGGAAAGCGGACGAGACAAAAGGTTGTAGAGGACGCTAAAGGCAGTGCCTTCAAGGCACACCCCCAATAATGTTGTCCGGGTGGAAATAGGGACAAATTCGGGAGAATGGTTGCCCCGGGAGATTTTCGGAGGGGCACTGAAATTCGGGAGTCTTCCGGAAAAATCGGGAGGTTGAAACCGATACCGATATCTTCCGATATTACATTTTAAAGCATTTATCGGCCGATAATATCAGCAAGCCGATGTTATCGGACATATCTAGTTAGAATATTATATTTAATGGAAAGAATAGGAACATTAAACTGTCAAATAAATTCACATATTTTTCGTTATTTTGCACTACAGAAGTGACAAAATCTTTCAATGACGATAACATTTCAAGTAAAAGGAATCAGCCTGGTACTGACAATTAGTATCGCCTACCACTCGTCAAGGGTTTTTGCTTCACACAGAGTTGAACACGAACATGCAGATTGTTTTACACGCACGCACACACACACAACAACAGGGAGTCGGGACACAGAAATTGGAAAACGGACACATTGTTTTACACACACACAAATCTGAACACACACCCATCGCAACAGATGAAAACACAAACACGTGGAGCTGATTACACACACACAGATAGAGATACAAATCGTATTGCTACAATACTTTTATAGCTGCTGTCTTGGTTATTTTTTGCCACACACAAAGTAGGTAACAAAATATAAGAATATGTGATAGTGTACCTTTTTTCTTGGTTTTTTCAAGTATAGAAACATGTACTTTATGATTCTTCTGATCCTCGAGGCTTAATCTGCAGAGCAGTCGCTCAACCTCAGAGGCTCTATTTGGGCAGAAAACATCAAACGAATCCCCTGGCTGATAGTTCAGTGTCGGGTAAGCCTTAAGATATAAAATAAACATTTAAAACTCAAACTATAGTTTATTTGATTTTGCAAAAAACACGCATGAACTCACAGAGATGTCCAGTTGCATAAGGATGGCGGTCTTGACGGACTCTCCTGTTGTCAAATGAACTGCCATGGATATAGGTACTTCATACAGAATGTCTTGATTTAATGGTGCAGAAATCTTCAAGAGAAAAATGAGGACAAATTACAACAATATACAAACCCTGTTTCCACAGGAGTTGAGAAATTGTGTTAGATGTAAATTTAAACAGAATACAATGATTTGGAAATAATTTTCAACCCACATTCAATTGAATGCTGTACAAAGACAAGATATTTGACGTTCAAACTCATAAACTTTATTTTTTTTTTTGCAAATAATAATTAACTTAGAATTTCATGGCTGCAACACGTGCCAAAATAGTTGGGAAAGTTCATGTTCACCACTGTGTTACATCACTGTTTCTTTTAACAACACTCAATAAACGTTTGGGAACTGAGGAAACTAATTGTTGAAGCTTTGAAAGTGGAATTCTTTCCCATTCTTGTTTTATGTAGAACTTCAGTCGTTCAACAGGACTGTCAGTCGTATTTTACGCTTCATAATGACCCACACATTTTTGATGGGAGACAGGTCTGGACTGCAGGCGGGCCAGGAAAGTACCCGCACTCCTTTTTTACGAAGCCACGCTGTTGTAACACGTGCTGAATGTGGCATGGCATTGTCTTGCTGAAATAAGCAGGGCCGTCCATGAAAAAGACGGCGCTGAGATGGCAACATATGTTGTTTCAAAACCTGTACGTACCTTTCAGCATTAATGGTGCCTTCACAGATGTGTAAGTTACCCATGCCTTGGGCACTAATGCAACCCCATACCATCACAGATGCTGGCTTTTGAACTTTGCGTCGATAATAGTCTGGATGGTTCGCTTCCCCTTAGGTCCGGATGACACAATGTCGAATATTTCCAAAAAGAATTTGAAATGTGGACTCGTCAAACCACAGACCACTTTTCCACTTTGCATCAGTCCATCTTAGATGATCTCTGACCCAGAGAAGCTGGCGGCGTTTCTGGATGTTGTTGATAAATGGCTTTCGCTTTGCATAGTAGAGCTCTAACTTGCACTTACAGATATAGCGACGAACTGTATTTAGTTACAGTGGTTTTCTGAAGTGTTCCTAAGCCCATGTGGTGATATCCTTTAGAGATTGATATCGGTTTTTGATACAGTGACGTCTGAGGGATCGAAGGTCACGGTCATTCAATGTTGGTTTCCGGCCATGCCGCTTACGTAGAGTTTGAGTTGGAGTTTATTTCGAACTTGCAAACATACAACATCATACATCACAATTTCCAGTTTCTCTTTTCAACATGTTTGAAAAGGAGTAGGAAGAAGCAGAGCTTATTTAATCCTACCCCTTTTCTTTTACATAACAGTTGCTAAAACTTTTGTTCACTTCCTGTTCTCAATGTCTTCACAATACACCCCATAAGTAATCACAATAAAAATAAATAAATAAATAATTGTTGAAGTAAGTTTTATTCCATACAATGAGATAAGTAAGATTAATTTGAGAATGAAAGAATGAATGGGTGAATAACTTTACAATATTTATCATGGTTCATCTTTTTTGTACACTGTGAACACTTCAAGTTTGAAGAGTTTCTTGAAGTGGATCATATTAGTACATTGTTTGATTGCTTTGCTTAATCCATTACATGGTTTAATTCCACATACAGATAGATATACTGAAGGTCTTAAGTGTTGTATGTGCGTACAAATGTTTTAAATTAAATTTTTCTCTAAGATTATATTTCTCCTCTTTTGTTGAGAAGAATTGTTGTATATTCTTGGGAAGCAGGTTATAGTTTGCTTTGTGTATAATTTTAGCTGTTTGCATTTTCAATATGTTGTGGAATTTCAGTATCTTTGATTCAATAAATAAAGCATTTGTATGTTCTCTATATCCAACATTATGTATTATTCTAACTGATCTTTTTTGTGACACTGTTAGTGAGTGAATTGTACTTTTGTAATTATTTCCCCATATTTATACACAGTAACTCAGATAGGGTAACACTAGTGAGCAGTAGAGAATATAAAGTGTTTTTTGGTCTAGAACATCCATCCATCCATTTTCTACGGCTTATTCCCTTTGGGGTCATATTCTTCTTTTTACAAGCATTTTTTTAATCCTTTTGTCATCCATGGTTGATTATTCTTTCTCTGTTTACTACTGAGTTGTCTCCATGGACAATGTTTGTCATAAAGTATTATGAACCTGTTTAAGAAATGTTCATATGCTTCATCAACCTCTTTTTCATTGTACACATTGTCCCAATCTTACTTTTGTAGCTCAATTTTGAAAGCAATCATCCTCTTCTCTGTGCACAGTCTTTGAAATGTCCTTTCGTCTTCCATGTTCTTTTTGCAGTTTCCATCATATTTTGTAAAAACTGGCAGATGATCACTAATGTCGGTTATAAGTAGACCACTTGTAGTGTTATTACCAAAATCATTGGTAAAAATATGATCAATAAGTGTGGCACAGTGTCCTGTGATTCTGCTTGGCTTTGTGATTTTAGGATATAAACTGATGCTGTAGATTGTATCAATAGACTTTTGCTTGTTAGGGTTCACTAAGTCAATATTAAAGTCACCGCATAAGAAAATTATTTTTTTACCAATGTCCATGTAAATTGCCTTGATCCATTCTTCAAATGTTTCTTAGGTGATCTGTATATACAACTGATGAATATGTTTTTGCTTTTTTCCTGGCATATTTCAATGGTAATACATTCTAACATATTATCTATAGCAAATGACATGTTTTTTACCACTTTGTAGTTCAGGTTCTTCATCACATACACAGCTACTCCTCCATTTTTGTTGGTTCTGGAGTGATTTCTCCAGATTCTCTGAACCTTTTGATGATATTATGGACCATAGATGTTGAAATCCCTAAATTTCTTGCAATTGCACTTTGAGAAAAGTTGTTCTTAAACTTTTTGCTCACACAGTTTTGGACAAAGGAGTGTACCTGGCCCCATCCTTTCTTGTGAAAGACTGATCATTTTTTGGGAAACTGTTTCTATACTCAATCATGGCACCCACCTGTTCCCAATTAGCCTGCACACCTGTGGGATGTTCCAAATAAGTGTTTGATGAGTATTTCTCAACTTTATCAGTATTTACTGCCACCATTCCCAACTTCTTTGTCACGTGTTGCTGGCATCAAATTCTAAAGTTAATGATTATTTGCAAAAAAAAATCTTTATCAGTTTGAACATCAAATATGTTGTCTTTGTAGCATATTCAACTGAATATGGGTTGAAAATGATTTGCAAATCATTGTATTCCATTTATATTTACATCTAACACAATTTCCCAACTCATTTGGAAACGGGGTTTGTATAATAAAAATAGTTAATATGGGAAACATTGACGGTTTTAACAGCGTCTTTCTCACCTCTCCTTCGGCAGGAATGACTTCCTGTAGAGACACGTCCAAGAAAGACGGGGGCAAAGCAGGAACATTTAGAGATAAATCAGAAAGAGGGGTCCCAGAGTGTGTCAGTGAAGGTGCAGGAGAAAATCCAGGATGCTTGTTTTGTGTCTCTGGTCCTGTTGTTGTTATTAAACTGACACCTTTGGGCGCCACCTTAGAACTTTCTGAGGGAGACACTGGAACAACATTACATTCCGCAGGGGCACATTTGGGATCCGGTTCAGGGGAAACTTCAGGAGTCTGGTGGTTAGTGAGACTTAGGAGGTTTAGTTGGACATCTGGTACAGAAGAATCCAGGGTTTTATGGACTGAATCCTCTTTAACGCTCCAATCAGACGCCATATTGGTTATGGCTGCTTTGACGGCTTTCCACAGTCCTTCAAGCCAAGGATCCACGACCAACTCCAGCCTTGGGTGGGGGGGGACAACAACATCAATCTTTGCTTGATAAAAATTAAGATATAAATCCTGTTGACCTAACTTCAGCAAAATGGATAACATTTTTGTTCCCACAGGGTGAGGGGAGAAAGAGATATTTCATGCAGTTAATGTTAAACCGTGTAGTGGTAATTAATCTCTTGATTAAATATTCAAACACAGTGTTACTTTTCAAATCGTATGCAATGTTACAGTGGCCAAAAATATCAAATGTACTTGTCAAATAAACCTAGCCTTGTTTTTAAAGAATACTTAGGCCTACTACGCTACAGTATTTTAATGTTGGTCATTATGGTAGTACATGGAAAGACAAGTGTTATCTGAAGTGATACTTGGTAAAAAAAAAAAAAATTTAAAAAAAGAACCACTCAGTTTATGTATTATTCCTACATCAGTGTATTTACAATAGTTGTATTAAAACTAGGGATGGCTGCCTTTCACATTTTAAATCGATACGATACCGATTACCAAGTATTAACTCAACGGTACCTATTTGAAATAATTCTGTGTGTTCTCAATTGTTAATAAATGTTTTTTTTTATATAAAACTAATTATTTAACATTGTAAGACAAGAACATATATGTTGTTCTTTTTTTTATGCATTCTAACTTGTAACAAACGGCAAGTTCGAGGTAACTAACAATGCAGCTAAAGGGTGTATTCTATTAAGTCCATAAAGCTCTCTAAATAAACATCCAAAAGCCCCGAACAATACTCCATTTACATCTTTTCTACCAGAATATTAGCCAAGTATTAGTGGTACTGTTATAATAAGCACTAACGCAGACAATCTATCTTTAGCAACGCCGTGTTCACAAAAAGCAAACTAGATTATGCTGCTATGTTGATTTATTTAGCTGCTGCATCACCTTTAAATTGTTCAAAGTTAATTCTAGACTATGAATCATGCCTGTCACTAGGATAGCAGAAGAATGTGGCCATAAACCAAGAAGTTGGTAAACTTTTACATTTAACTTAAACCGGGAGATGACGAGAAAGACACGAAAATATGCTCGTTTCTGGCAATTTTTGTTTAACCCTTTGTGAGGATTGAGGATTAGGATTAATTCTTCATCTAATTGGGAAATTATAAACATGCCATCAGTCGACATCGCAGGGAGAGCAGACAATGTACAATGTTTTTCTTTTCTATTTCTTGTAGAGCACTTAGCAATAGTGCTACTTGGCAATATTGCGCTACATGATGATGTTATAGTGTTTCACCAAAGCTGAATCTGTTTGGCACACAGCTTCTGAACTTTTTGCTCCTCCTCCTTATATTCAGGCTAAAAATATAAAGTTCAGGATCATCATTTGTTTTAAAGAAGTGTTTGTTGTTCCTCATAATGTCTGTTGTGATTAGTAGTGTTGTTGATGTTGAAGGGAAAAGCGATGCACCTGTAAAATTAATGGGCTGCCATATGCTTAAAATGGTCAAAATATGTACATACTAATTGTTATTATTAATATGCCTGTTACTACGTTACATAAATAAATACTTAGTGTGTATATAAAACTTTGATAAAGGTGTTTGGAAAAAATTTTAAGCACTGTATAGGCGCAATAGAGCATCTGTTTTTGGCTTTATTGTTAGCTAACTTTTTCTAACGTTTATTTACGATTTAGAATGGCTATCAGTAATAATAATAAAAATAATAATGGATTAGATTTGTATAGCGCTTCTCTAAATACTAGACACTCACAACCAGCAGAGAAATGAGAACCCTTCATTCAATAAAGTGTGCTTGTCTTACATAGGGGTTGTGAATGAACAAAATAAATAAACACTCAAATGAGGAAAAACATGCCTCTTATAAACCTGAAAAATATCTAATGTTTCTTCTGCCAAGAAAGTATATTGTTTATTTGTTTGTTATTTTTAAAAAATGGTTGGGGGTATAAGTACTTTTTATATAAGTGTGTATAAGTACTTTTTCAGTGCATTCAATAATACTGCAATAATAATGATAACCATGATAATTATGGTCGCAATAACCGCGATATGACATTTTTTATATTGTGACACCCCTAACTGTAAGTATTGCTTATATTCCGACACGGGACGTCTTCCCGGAAGTGAAATAAAGCAGTGGTCAACTAAGCCAAAATGGCTGTTGTGCAGCAAGCAGAGTGCAAACTCGGTACACAAGGGTACTGAGTACTCTTGATGTTCCAGCAAAAAGCAGATATGAGCAAAAAAATCTTAACTGCGCAATGGAATAGATCCCTATACTTTATCAAAAAAAGATCTGTCGAGTGATATCAAGGATATCAGTGGAGTTCCCAGACATAAACTATCTTTTGCTACGAAGTCATTCTACAAGACAAACCAGATGAATTATCGGAAAAGCGTGGAAGCTTAAGCTTTTTTGTGTGTGGCTGGGTTAAGGGAATTGGTATCAAGACTCTCCCGAATACATATGCATAGTTTTTGCTCGGGTAAGGTTGCATTTCCTTCTGCACGATTGCAGCTGAAATAGGCTCCAGCACCCCCCACATTTCCGAAAGGGACAAGCTGTAGAAAATGGATGGATGGATGGATCTTGCGAGGACAACTTGACACCAGTGAATGCAAATCCATTTAACAAACTAATAATTACTGAATTATTACCATAATTGATGTTTGTCTTGTTATTGTATGTACTCTGACACATTTGTATAAACAAGAGGGGATACGTACAAGTATCTTTCCTGACCTCGAGGCAAACTCAGTCTGCTTTAAGTGCTTGTTTGCTCACTAAGTTTTTGAGCTGGCTGAGTCTGCACACGGATGAGACATCGCATGCAACAAAGGTAACGAACTATATGGCACTGTTTGAGTTTACGTTGATCGATACCTGGTAGTACCGACGGAATTTTGGTCAGTGCCATAAAAGTACAGAATTTGGTACCCATCCCTAGGTATGATATTTAGTCTAGGGCTGGGCGATGTATACGATATATCGCGGGTTTGTCTCTGTGCGATATAGAAAATGACTATATCGTAATATTCAAGTATACTGTACGTTCTCACGCAGGACTTTTAGCTGCGGGTGTACACTTCAGGCTCTCCTCGCTCTTTCCTGTCTCTCCTTCTCGCAGACAAGCAGGCGCACATTCTTACATACGTCACAAACTGTCACGTCACACGTCACATACAAATCCCTCACAGGGCAGAGAGGTAGCGGCGTGGCTAACGTTAGCTGCTAACGTAGCCGTACGAGAGAAAGATGGTGCGGATCTGGTAACAAATGAAGGAAGACTTCATTCCCGATAAAAACAGCAGGGTTTCCATCGTCTGGCGGTGGTACGGCTTCAAGTGGGAATATGTCGAACAGACAACCGTAATTTGTCAAGTGTGGGGGGAGTGTTGTTATTAAAAGTAGCATTACTACTAATATTTATTTATTTATTTATTTATTTCGGCAATCTTCACATAAAACAAAGAACAACAACAACAACAAAAAAACACTCATTTGAGCAATGATTGAGCCGAAAGGGTGTAGGTTGAAGCAACGCTTATATAAACCTACCCCATCACAACAAAAACAAGATTCAAAATATATAAAATCTAAAACATGCTTCACTTATATTACTTTTTTTTAAACAATATATAAGCAACATATATGTAGCACACATCTCATATACACAGTTTAACATTTAAATCAAACATATACATTTGTACACTTATATATATATATTATATATACACAATTTATTTAAATTCCATATAAAGTGGTAATATATACATTTTAATATAACCTATATGTATAATTATGAAATCATAAATTGTATTTATATACATATTATATATTATTGTCTTTCTAAAACAATGTTTGCTCTTCTTTCTTATATTTACTAATGATAATATAATATAATATGTAGCATCATTTGTAAAGTCACTTGCTAGAGAATGAAGAGAATTTCATAACCTTAGTAACATACCACATAGTGAAGGACGAATTTGATTTCCTATTATGCAGCTCATTTTTATTTGACACTTACAATGTCTCTGACAATCTTGCAATTTATGTTTTGGAAATGACTTGAATGTTTGTGCATTGCTTAATAACTTTAATAAATACACTTTTGGTCAATTGACTTAGTTGTGATTTCCCTCTCTGCATGAAAGTTTAAAAGTAGCATATATTAATGCAGTATGAAGAAGAATGTTTTAATGTAGACACATATAATCATCATACTGCTGTGATTATATGCATCAAGTGTTCATTCAAGGCCAAGGCAAAATATCGTAATATATATCGCGATATGGCCTAAAAATATTGCAATATTAAAAAAAGGCAATATCGCCCAGCCCTAATTTAGTCCGTGCAATAATGTTTACATTGCATTCCTTACCCTACACCGTCATCTGCATATCCCGTTGCATAGAATTGTTGTGCCCCAAGTTCCTGTAGACGCCTCTCAATAGTCTTCCCACAGTTGCAAAAGTTTGCATAATTTGTGTCTCCTAAAGCTGAAGTGCATGGAGGGAGGAAAAGTATGATAAATCTGTATCACATACTCAGAATATTAAAAAGGCACACAGAATAAAGGTTCACAACACATGCCGCCATAATATAATTTACCTAAAAGTGCATAGTTGAGGTGTTTTAAGTAATCACAGGAGTGGGTCTTCTTCTTGATATGCTTGACAAATTGCAGAGTGTTGTCAGGTGGCTCCCCGTCTCCAGTGGTGGACACAATGAAGACCACAGGGGACTTTTCCTTCTCCAGATTGTACTTTTCCTTTTCATTCAAGCAACTGAGCTCAGCGAGGAGTCCATGCACCCCTGCCTCTTCAGCGATCCCTTCCGCTAACGACTGAGCTTGACCTTTCTGAGAGCCATAGAGAACCACCATCCGAGGCTTGACTTCACCGGGCATGCTGGATGACAGCACAGACATGTTTACAGTTAACAAGCAGTGCTGGGACAGCAGAACAAGATGGCGCAAAAGACAAGTTAAAGATAACTAAGCAGATAATAAACATCGCGTTGCTTAGGTGATTTACCTACAATAGATGAAATCAGACAAGTATAAAGAGTTTCGCGTCAAAAATGCTCTCATAACACCTAAACATTGCCATAGGTTACCCGGAAGTTACGTCATCCCTCAACAGTTACTTAACACGTGGAGTCACGCGTGTCTATTAAGGTACTATATAGTAAGTAAAATCGTTACTACTATTACTCATTACGATATTTTTTATAAATTTGTATAAAACCAAGGGAAAATGTGTAATACCTGCTCATAAATAAAGGGGAAGTCGTCGATCCCACCCAGCGCAAAGCCTTTTTTACCCACTGGTCAAACTCTCGCGAGATCGGAAGACACCAAATGAGCAGAAATGTTGCCTTTATTCCAACTCGTCTTTGAATAGTATTTAAAAATAGCAATTAACACCACTGGATTTTTTATTTATTTTAAAAACAAAATTCAACTAATGTTGTATCATTTGTGTAAAATGACGTACATTTGTAAGAAGCTAAACATTGCGATGCAGATTAAGCACAGTAAAGAAGAAGTGAAGAGCATAATTAAGATAGAACACAATAAAAAGTGGCAGGATAATTGGAATAAGGAAACAAAAGGTAGAGAGTATTACAAAGTCCAGAGGAGAGTAGGTGTAATGAGAGGAGGGGTAGAAATAGGAAGGAAGAAGACATTATTACTGGAATAAGATTAGGACATACTCTGGCGGGCACTAGGACCATGCTCACACCCAGCAGAAGGGGTGTGGTTTGTTCTCCTGGAAGACACTTTAAAAGTGCATGTTGTGTTGTGTTTGTGAAGATTCTCATGTTGGCAGTCTGCAATAATGACCCAACCTGAAAGAAACAACCCTGTGTTTCTTGCATTTGCCACATTGGTGACCCTGACGTGATCCAATGTGGCAAATGCAAGAAACACAGGGTTGTTTCTTTCAGGTCTTTATTGCAGACTGCCAACATGAGAATTTTCACAAACACAACACAACATGCAATTTTAAAGTGTCTCCCAGGAGAACAAACCACACCCCTTCTGCTGGGTGTGAGCATGGTCCTAGTGCCCGCCACAATACATATAAATAAATAAATGGGTTGTACTTGTATATCTAAATAGTTCACTAAAATTGATAGGAAAACATACTACAGGGCTGTGTGATTTTTGCCATCAGATAGAAAATGTTGACCATGTTTTAATACAATGTAAGAAATACAATAGAGAAAGAGAAATACTGGAAAGTAAGTTAGCATATTAGGATTGCATTCAGAAAACATAGGATATAAACCAATATACACATATTTAAAAAAACACGGTGTTAAAGGCCTACTGAAATGAGATTTTTTTATTTAAAAAGGGATAGTAGGTCCATTCTATGTGTCATACTTGATCATTTCGCGATATTGCCATATTTTTGCTGAAGGGATTTAGTAGAGAACATCCACGATAAAGTTCGCATATTTCGGTGCTAAGAGAAAAGCCCTGCCACTACCGGAAGTCGCAGATGATGACGTCACATGTTGATGGCTCCTCACATATTCACATTGTTTTTAATGGGAGCCTCCAACAAAAACAGCTATTCGGACCAAGAAAACGACAATTTCCCCATTAATTTGAGCGAGGATGAAAGATTCGTGTTTGAGGATATTGATAGCGACGGACTAGAGAAAAAAAAAAAAAAAAAAGTAAAAAAAAAAATGCGATTGCATTGAGACAAATTCATATGTTTTTAGACACATTTACTAGGATAATTCTGGGAAATCCTTTATCTTTCTATTTTGTTGCTAGTGTTTTAATGAGTTTAACAGTACCTGATAGTCGGAAGTGTTTATCCACGGCCGCGTGTTGACGCGCAGTGTCTCAGGGAAGTCGACGGCAGCTTTATGGGCGGCACAAGCTCAGCTGATCTCCGGTAAGAAGTGATTTTTTAACCACAATTTTCTCACCGAAACCTGCTGGTTGACATTTGGTTGGGATCCATGTCCGCTGTGATCCATAGTAAAGTTTCACCTCTGTGAATTTTAAACATGGAATCCCCGTGTGTTTGTGTGGCTAAAGGCTAAAGCTTCCCAACTCCATCTTTCTACTTTGACTCCTCCAATATTAATTGAACAAATTGCAAAATATTTAGCAACACAGATCTCCAAAATACTGTGTAATTATGCCGTTAAAGCAGACGACTTTTAGCTGTGTGTGTGTGTGCAGCGCTCATATTCCTAACACGCTACGTTTTCAAGAAAAAACTCCCGGGAAATTTAAAATTGCAATTTAGTAAACTAAAAAGGCCGTATTGGCATGTGTTGTAATGTTAATATTTCATCATTGATATGCGCCCCCCGCGACCCCGAAAGGGAATAAGCGGTAGGAAATGGATGGATGGATGGATGGATAAGCTATCAGACTGCGTGGTGGGTAGTAGTGGGTTAAAGAATATAGAGTAGGGATCCACCTCGGTCCACACTCCATTACAGTAAGTGGCGGTAATGCACACCAGAAGGTTGCTTGCCAACCGCCATAAAAATAAAAGAAGAAGAAGAAGACTTCGTCCCGCCCTATCCGCTCGTGGATTCTTCCAGAAGTCGCCGGCGGACCCGCGCGGCGTGTAACTCAGACACACTCCACAATTCCCTCTGTAAAAGTCATTATTTCATCAGTGACAAGCCAATTTCCTGCATCAACATGTCAACGTTGGGCACACTTGCCTTCGACGAGTATGGGAGGCCTTTCATCATTATTAAAGACCAGGACACGAAGACACGGCTAACGGGCATCGACGCACTTAAGGTACAATGGGCTAGCTTAGCGGGGATAACGCTTAGCACGTTGGCGAACGCATAGGTGTTACTTTGTTGTCAGTTTGTTTGAAAGATGTATTAAACGTTTGCTAGTGGGAATATCCAAATGTTACCCTTCAAGTATTTGTAGCATTGCGATAACAACGTGATTGTTAAGATGGGCAGATCCGTTCACTAGCTACAATGCTAACATGAGGCCCATGTGCTTCAGGGCGGTGGGCGTTGGAGCAGACAGTAGCCATAATTGATCCATCCATCCATTTCCTACCGCATATTCCCTTTGGGGTCGCGCGGGGCGCTGGCGCCTATCTCGGCTACAGTCGGGCGGAAGGCGGCGTACACCCTGGACAAGTCGCCACCTCATCGCAGGGCCAACACAGATAGACATACAACATTCACACTCATATTCACACACTAGGGACCATTTAGTGTTGCTGTTGTAAGCATTTCATCAATCTCGCGCACTTTGCAAATTATACGTATTTCCATTGTGCGCAAGTAATTTGCATATCGCAAGACGAGGTTTTGCAAATGGTTTTGTCAGTAATCCCACATTATTATGTTTTATAAATAGTAAACAAAGTTGTGGTAGTAGTTTAGTCAGTAGTTTAGTCGTGGATGTACATTTTATAGTGGTTAGGGTTAGGGTTGGACTGATTTGAGGGCAATACTCAGTTACCGTATTTCCTTGAATAGCCGCCGGGCATGTAATATGCGACTGCCTTGAATTACTGCCGGGTCAAACTCGCTCCCCAAATTTATTAGCGCATGCTTACTTTTACCGCTGGGTCAAATTCGTGACATCACGAGTAACGCTTCCCCTGTCGCCCTTTTCAAAATGGCGGAGGAGTTTTTTTCGCTTTTGCTATGTGTAAACCAGGGGTCTTGTTCCACAACCTTACAGATCACACTAATGGTTGTGATATCAAACAACTTTAACACTCTTACTAATATGCGCCACACACTGTGAACCCACACCAAACAAGAATGACAAACACATTTCAGGAGAACATCGGCTCTGTAACACATTATAAATGCAACATAACACTTACCCA
This sequence comes from Nerophis ophidion, assembly GCF_033978795.1. Lineage (NCBI taxonomy): Eukaryota > Metazoa > Chordata > Actinopteri > Syngnathiformes > Syngnathidae > Nerophis > Nerophis ophidion. Next base: position 32,543,551 of record NC_084625.1, on the reverse strand, counting down.
GAATGCAGTGCATCTATGACTCTTGGCTATATTATACACCCTGCTAGCACCAACCCCCTCCCCCTCTCCGTGCGTTGGTTTAGGTGGGCGGGGTTGGTGTCATGTGTATAATTTAGCCAAGAGTCATGGATGCATGGCATTCTGTGTAATTCTTATGTTGCGTTTATAATGTGTTACAGACCGATGTTCTCCAGAAATGTGTTTGGTGTGGGTTCACAGAGTGGCGCATATTAGTAAGAGTGTTAAAGTTGTTTATATCACAACCATCAGTGTAAAAGGTATGGCTGTTGACCAAGTATGCATTGCAATCTCGTATGAAAAGCAGCGAAATGTATGCATCCGACAGGCACGCAGATAGCACGGTGTAAAGGTGGACATGATGTAAGTAAACATTGATTGATTGATGTTGTAGAGCAGTGGTCCCCAACCACCGGGCCGCAGAAAAATTATTTAATTTTTTTTTTTTATCGCACTCAATTTTTTCTGCATGCCATTGGTAAGCACAGGGGTGAGAAGAGGTTTTAAAATTATTAGCGCCTGCTTACTTTTACCGCATGCCTTGAATAAGCGCAGGAGTGAGAAGAGGTTTTAAATTAATTAGCGCCCGGCGGCTATTCAACGAAATACGGTAAATTGTCCCGACTACGAATGAATAGATTTACATAAGTATTTAACAAATTATTTTGACACCAAAAACATGTATTTGCGCCCATTGATTTGCAAAATGCGGTTGGGCATTATTCAAATTTGCAAAAAGATTGCGCATTATACAAATTTGCAAAATGCGGTTGCGCAGTATACAAATTTGCAAAATGCGGTTGCGCATTATACAAATTTGCAAAATGCGGTTGCGCAGTATACAAATTTGCAAAATGCGGTTGCGCATAATACAATTTTGCAAAATGCGGTTGCGCATTTTGCAAATTGCTCACATTGGTATTGTGCCGACAACATTGCCAAATAACCTATGTCTTTGGAAGTGGTAGGATGTCGGAGTACCGAGAGGGAACCCACGCATTCACGGGGAGAACATGCAAACTCCACACAGAAAAAAGCCATAATTGATGTTTTTTCTAATATGATCGGCCATTATTATTGTAATTGTGTATTTACCGGGAGCATGAATGAACACGCTCATTGATGTCTTTTGCAGTCTCATATAATGGCAGCCAAGGCAGTTGCGTCAACGCTTCGGACTTCTTTGGGACCTAACGGTGTGTATAATAATAATAAACTAAATGCAAAATTCCTTGCTCAGGACATAGTTGTAAACCTTCTCCCACATTACGTGGCCAGGCCTCGACAAGATGATGGTTGACAAAGATGGAGAAGTGACTGTCACCAATGATGGAGCCACTATTCTCAGCATGATGGATGTGGACCATCAGATTGCTAAGCTTATGGTGGAGCTGTCCAAGTCACAGGATGATGAGATTGGTGATGGAACCACTGGAGTTGTTGGTACGTAAAAAAAAAGAATTGCAAGGGGTTTTATATAATGTATATTGCAGCCTCCTGCAATAAACATATCTATATATAGAGCAGTGGTTCTTAACCTGGGTTCGATCGAACACCAGGGGTTCGGCGAAGTTCAAGACACACCCAACTCTTCGCGTAAATAAAAACTTTATGGATACCCCGAAACAAAGTTCCCTCTAATTTTCCATCTGATTTGCAGGTGTGTAAATTGTTGTGATTCATTTTGTGCACCAGTAAAAAAAAACAACATAACTTTGTCTTGAATTTGAGAAAGAAAGAAAAAAACACTTTTATTTTTCACTAAAGAAGGGTTCGGTGAATGCGCATATGAAACTGCTGGGGTTCGGTACCTTGAACAAGGTAAAGAACCACTGATATATATAGATTATATAGTTTTGTAATAATGGAACAATTTCAAAATAGGTTACAAAGGCTCACAATTTGACTGCTAACGAATATGTTAACATATTGTAATTTCAGGTAGAATCTTTTTTTTTTTTTTTTTTACTTGTTAATTTTTGTGCTAGTTTATTCTTCATGGCTGGTTAATTTCAGTTGGAACGTGATTTTATCTACAACTCTGTTAAAATGTACTAAGCATGTATTCTTTTGCTGTTTGATACCTTACATCGATCCAATACCAAGTAGTCACAGGGGCTGTATTGGTCATACATTGCTAGCACCGATACTAAAAAAATTTCAAGATCATTGAATTAATTAAATTTTTTATTACAATTATAATCAGACATAATGCGATGGTGGTGTAACAATACCAATACAATTATTAAAATATTTCCTACTATTGGCTCTGATTTAAATCAGTTGGTTATTGCTTGATAAGCCGTAACATAACCGCTCTTGCATTGTCCATATTCTCATACTATACTTGGTATCGTTACTGTCTATATTTGTATCAGCCTGCTCACCGCAGTTTACAATCAAGAGCTCCATTCTAGTGGTTAGCATATTCCTCGTCCTCCAAAGACGTTAGTGAGATTCAGAGTTTATTTTCCGCCAAGGTGGCTGACTTGAAAGTGGTTTTGCACTATTCAGTTCAGTTTCAGTTCATTTTGAACAAGCATACGATACAATGTAATGCCTTACATATTTTCAGTTGTTTCATTACAGCATGTTCAAAAACGAGTAGGAAGAAACCGAGCTTATTCAATTCTAGCGCTTTTCATGTAGCGGTTTTATCCCATTTCATTATTCTCTGTAACAGAACAATGAATACATAATGTATAATAAGTAAGTAAACAAATATTATATATAACCATTATTTAAATTAAACAAAAAATCACAAGATGTTTATCATGATTGTTTTTCTTTGTACTTTGTAAACACTTGTAGTTTGAACAATTTCTTAAACTTGATCATATTAGTACATTGTTTGTGTTATTTGCCTAATCCATTCCATAATTTAATTCCACATACTGATATGCTAAGGGTCTTAAGTATTGTATGTGCATACAAATGTTTTTAATTAGGTTTTCCTCTCAGGTTATATTTCTCCTATTTTGTTGAGAAGAATTGTTCTATATTCTTGGCTTTGTACATAATTTTAGCTGTTTGCAAATGCAACAAATTGTTGAATATCAATTTTTTTGATTTAATAAATAATGTTTTTTTTGTATGTTCTCTATATCCAACATTATGTATTATTCGAATTGATCTTTGTGGACGGACATCAGCAACTAAGATGCTACAGTGCATTGAAGACGTGTTGGTTTGTATCAATTATAATGTCTATCCCAGGGGTATCCAAATCATTATGGCTCAGGGCCGCATGGAGGAAAATCTATTTCCACGTGGGCCAGACGGGAAAAATCATTGCTTGAAAACGTAAAAGTACAACTAAAACAACTTCAGATTGTTAATTCTGAAAATGTACATATCATAAATAATTCTCTTGACATAACTCTTAAAGTTGGTTAAACATTCTGAGGGAAAAAATGGTAAAGAACACAATGAGTTTAGACTTAATCTCAGTGTATCTACAAAGCAATTAAACTCTAAATCACAGCCTATCTAGGATTGAACAAATAACAGAATAGGATAAATAATTAAAAATGTCAATGTATTAACTACCTCATTTGTCATTTCCACGGCTCTACATTTTAATCCATTCATTTCCAAACTTCGATAACAATACCAGACTCAATTAAAATGTTACAGACCATATAACATCACAGCAGTACTCCTGCACAAAAATATTCTTATGTTTTTCTGTTTACAATTTCACATTATGCGCTATATTGTTACACTTTATTAATAATTTCCTACATATTCTTTATTTCTGGACCGTAATTTTAAGAGGTTGTTTTTATTGTGATTTTATAATTTTGTTTAAATTTGATTGTTTTCCATTTTTGTTTGGATTTCATTTCAAAGAAAGATTACATATTGAAATAAATATGTTAACATTTAATATATATTTCTGCTGGTCCATACTTTCCATAGGTCATCAAAATATCTAATTATCGATATTGACCAAGACAAATAACTTATAGTGTAATACAATTTTAAGCCATATTGCCTAGTCCAAATACTTCCACAAAATGTTGTTAATAGACAAGATAAGTATCAAAAGGGAGGAATTTGTCACAATTTTAAAACTGCCTGTCTCATCAGTGCTGGCAGGGGCTCTGCTTGAGCAGGCCGAGCAGCTCCTGGACCGCGGGATCCACCCCATCAGGATCTCTGATGGTTACGATCAAGCCGCACGTATCGCCATCGAGGAGCTAGACAAAATTGGGGAAACCTTTCCATACGATCCCAACAACACAGAACCACTCATCCAGACCGCGATGACAACGCTGGGATCTAAAGTGTGAGTTTACCACACAGTGTCAGTGGCTATTCTATGCTATTTCAGGATTTTCTCCAGATTGCCACTGTGTGGCGGACGGGGCGTGGTCAATTGGATATATAGATCTAAAAACAAATCTGTGTTGTGTATGTACTGTATATTTAAAATAATAAATATGTTATTAGAAATAACCATGGGTAAAGCTGTAGAAAGTGGATGTATATTTTTTTATCTATATTGTTGTTCATTTTCCAATTGTTGCTGCTTACTGTGAAAGGTAACAGGCTACATCATATTGCCCTACCTGAATTTTAACATTTAGTTTGCCAAATATGTAAACAATCTTTAGAATCAAAGATGAAAAAAATAACGAGGTGGTTTATTAATATTCTTCGCAATGAAGTTACTGTAAAACTACCATATTTTTCGGACAATAAGTCGCAATTTTTTTTTCATAGTTTGGTGGGGGGGTGCGACATATACTCCGGAGCGACTTATGTGTGAAATTGACACATTACCGTAAAATATCAAATATTTATCTAATTCGCGGAAGAGACGAAGAAAATGTCAGCAATCGTCACATACACGTTGACCAATAAGAATTAGGCAGGGGAGGGTCATAACAGAAGTGCATTGTGGGTCATGGAATGCTAACTGCTATATGCTACTGCCGTAGCTACTAAAATGGAGTTCAGTTCATTTTGAACAAGCATACGATACAATGTAATGCCTTACATATTTTCAGTTGTTTCACTACAGCACGTTCAAAAACGAGTAGAAAGAAACAGAGCTTATTCAATTCTAGCGCTTTTCATATAGCGATTTTATCCCATTTCATTATTCTCTGTAACAGAACAATGAATAAATAATATACTATAAGTAAGTAAACAAATATTAAATACATAATCATTATTTAAATTAAAGAAAAATAATCACAAGATGTTTATCATGATCTATGGCGGTAACTTATAAAAACTGAGAAGGGCTGAACAAAAATGTCACCGAAAGGGAAATCATGTACTGCAGATTACACAATATCAAATAAAATTATTATTCTAATTCGCAAAAGAGAGAAGAAAATGTCAGCAATCGTCACACACACGTCAACAATCGTCTCACACACGTCGACCAATGAGAATTCGGCGGGGGAGGGTCATAGCAGAAGTGCATTGTGGGTCATGGAATGCTAACTGCTATATGCTACTGCCGTAGCTATTAACATGGATCATTTCATCGTTGGCGGTAACTTGTAAAAACATGAGAAGGGCTTACCAAAAATGGCACCGAAAAGGAGATCTTGTACTGCAGATTACAAGCTGGACGTAGTGAAATATGCAGCAGAAAACGACAAGAGGAAGCGGCGCAAACCTTTGGAGTTGGCAGAGTTGTTTAGAAGCGACATCAAGGAAGAAGATTTCATCGGATTTTTCGATTAGAAGTGACAGATTGTTTGGTAAACATATAACATGTTCTATATGTTATAGTTATTTGAATGACTCTTACCATAATATGTTACGTTAACATACCAGGCACCTTCCCAGTTGGTTATTTATGCGTCATATAACGTACACTTATTCAGCCTGTTGTTCACTATTCTTTATTTATTTTAAATTGCCTTTCAAATTTCTATTCTTGGTGTTGGGTTTTATCAAATAAATTTCGTCCAGAAATGCGACTTATACACCAGTGCGACAGATATGTTTTTTTCCTTCTTTATTGTGCATTTTCGGGCGGTGCGACGTATACTCCGGAGCGATTTTTAATCCGAAAAATACGGTAAGCACACTAAGGAAGGACATCATATATACACATGAAGTGCACATACATGTACAAATCACGGTAAATTATCAATACAGTTTGGAATAAACTGAATAAGCAATACATTTGCATAGGATGAAGGTTGGCTATATTGTCACTAGCTTAATGCTAATGTAAGATGGACCAGCTCATTGACAGGCTAACCAAAATTAGCATGGCCAATCGCACGGTACATACATTAATAGATAATCATTCACACTCACATTCATACCTATGGACAATTCACAATCTCCAACGAAGCTAAAAGTGTTAGGTAACAAAGTTTGTTAGATAACACGTGCTAGTTACATGCCTACTTTGGAATGTGGAAGGAAGCCGGAGTACAGGGAGAAACCCCCACACATGGGAGAGCATCCACACTCTACACACACAGAAGTCCAAATGGAAGTTTGAAGACGCACACAATGTAAATTTAGATGTTGTTGTTGATAGTCAGGTCTAAATTAAGGCAGAAATGCCTCATTTAACTTGAAATACCTTTCTCTTCAACTTTCTCTCCTTGCTTTTACTGGGTGTCAACTCTGTTTAGGTGTGCGATCAACTTTTGCACTCCTGACAAACGATTCCGATACACGTTTTTTGAGAGGGGATTTTTGTTTTTTAAATAAAGCACAGAACAATTTTCTAATATCTGAAATATTTTTTAAACATATTATAGCAAGTAGTACATAAGCTGTGGACTATATACACTATGTATAAGACCTGCTCAGTGGCCTTATGGTTAGTGTCCGCCCTGAGACTGGAAGGTTGTAAGTTCAAACCCCTGCCGAGTCATACCAAAGACTACAAAAAATGGGACCCATTGCCTCCCCACTCAGCATCAAGGCTTGTGATTGGAGGTTGAATCACCAAATGATTCACGGGTGCGGCGCACACAGCTGCTCACTGCTCCTCTCACCTCCTAGGGGGTGAACATGGGGACGGGTGAAATGCTGAGGACACATTTCACCATACCCAGTTTGTGTGTGTGTGTGTGTGTGTGTGTGTGTGTGTGTGTGTGTGTGTGTGTGTGTGTGTGACAATCGTTAGAACTTTAACTTTATCTTGACGTCATACTTGCTTCATGCTGCTAGAAGCATTTCTCTCTTTAAAAGCTGCCAGTGTCATCTTAAAATTTGAAGATTGCTGTCAACTGGTCCGTCTCAAATTAATTTAGGTACCAGGAAAAACGAGTTACCTTTTTGTTGAAGCTATATCATATATGTCGGATGTATGACACCAAAATACTTAAGCCCGTTACCATAAAATTGGCAATAAAAGATAAAAAGAGAGTTGGACTTTGTCTTCTTCTGGACACTACAACACCTTATATTATTTGATTTTGTTTCCATGTAAAAAAAAAAAATTATATTGCGGTGGCGCACCGCCACAATCAAATACAATGGAAAACCCTGATTCATTCATAAAATTACTTTTTAAAATGTTTTACATGTTTAACAAAAAAACTTTATTTTGACTGTGTAGCAGCATTTATCTTGCTGCGGTGGTGTGCCACAATAAGTTACACCTCGGAGAAGCCCTGTATTTGCTAAGCTTTGTGTTCGACGTTCTACTTTCAGCATCAACCGGTGCCACAGACAGATGGCAGAGATTGCAGTTAACGCCATCCTGACCGTGGCCGACATGGAGAGAAAGGATGTGGACTTTGAGCTTATCAAGATGGAGGGCAAAGTGGGGGGTAAGCTGGAGGACACACAGCTAATCAAAGGTGTCATCGTCGACAAAGAGTTCAGTCACCCGCAGATGCCAAAGGTAAAAATATCACAGCAACATTAACATCTGTACAACAAAGTGGCTAATTCTGACACTTTGTTGCTACTCAGGTTCTGAAAGACGTTAAAATTGCAATCCTCACCTGTCCGTTCGAGCCCCCAAAGCCCAAGACTAAGCACAAGTTGGACGTCACCTCTGTGGAGGACTACAAAGCTCTCCAGAAATACGAAAAGGAGACGTTTGAGGAGATGATCCAATTGGTTAGTTATTCGAAAACATGACCGCTAACGTTAATGTCTTTACGTCGAAACGTAACTCACCTCTTGTCTCGTTTTAGGTCAAAAGCAATGGCGCCAACTTGGCCATCTGCCAGTGGGGCTTTGACGATGAAGCTAACCACCTTCTGCTGCAGAACCAGTTACCTGCTGTGCGCTGGGTTGGAGGGCCTGAGATTGAGGTGCGACACTAGTCACCTGACATGATGCCACAGTTAACTTGTCTCACAAAGCATCTTAAACGGTCTGTAAAACCAGAAAACCACCATTACATGTTATGTTAAAGCCCTCTAAATAAACATCCAAAACCGTCAACAATACTTCATTTGAATTTTGTGACCTTAATGTTAACCAAGTATTAGTGATATTGTTATTATAAGTGCTAATGAAAACAAAATAGTATTCACGGCGCATTGTCACTGAAAGGTAACTAGCTTGTGGCTGCTATATTGACGTCATGAGCTGGTGAGCTGCTTTCTCGCCTTGGAACTTGTGAACGTTTATTCTAGATTAGAAATAATGCCCCTCTCACCCCGATAGAAGGATAAAGGTATAATCCGATGTAATGGTCAACTTTGGCATCCAATTCAGACTCAGAAATGGCGACTAACATATGAAAAGACGCTTAGTTCCACCCTTCCTTTTTTCTTTGCGAGGATTATGAGTCATTCTTCATCTTAACTGGAATATATCAACATTCTATCAGGCGGCATCCTAATGACTGCAGACATTGTACATTAAGTGATGTTTTATTTCGATGTCTGCATTGAGTAGTAGTAGTAATCATGAATGAAAAGATCGAACGTTGAGATGCGTTTGAGAAATTAATGCACCGTCGTATGCTTAAAATTAGCAAAATGTAAACGTAAATATTACGTTATTATGAATGTGCCTGTTATTACAATACTTATATATTTACAGTGTGTATAAAACCTTGATGGTGTTTGGATGTTTTTTAAGTGGTTTATAGGCAGAATAGAGCGACTCCCATAGGCTCCATTGTTCATTATCCATTCGTTTTAATCTAATTTATTTAGTAGTTAGAGTGCATAAAAAGAAAAACTTGTGTTAATTTCTTTTAAATGAAAGGCAAAATAAAATAAAGTGTAGTTCACCTTTTAGAAACTTCATACACAATAAATCCGTGATGCACTTACATCATAATAAGGGACCTGCAAGATGTCTCGGAAACAATGTATTTAATCAACTGTACTTATTTTTCCTGTGCAGTTGATCGCCATCGCCACAGGGGGTCGCATTGTGCCCAGGTTCTCTGAGTTGACTCCAGAGAAACTGGGCACTGCTGGCTTAGTGAAAGAGATCTCCTTCGGCACCACAAAGGATCACATGCTGGTCATCCAGGACTGCAAGAACACCAGGGCTGTGACCATATTTGTCCGTGGAGGCAACAAGATGGTAAGATGTATAATAATTATGATTTGAGGGGGATGGTTTTGGTTTACTCCTGTGCGCTGTCTGCCTTATTAGATCATTGAAGAGGCCAAGCGTGCACTCCATGATGCTCTTTGCGTAATTCGCAACCTGGTCAGAGATAATCGTGTTGTTTATGGAGGAGGAGCCTCCGAGATAGCTTGTGCTTTGGCTGTCAATCAGGCTGCAGACAAGGTAAAGTGTCAAACAGTTCCTAGAATAAGCAATATATGGCAATATCAGTCTTTAACTTTTTATGTTATGTGTTATTTCAAGTGCCCTTCCTTGGAGCAGTATGCAATGAGGTCATTTGCAGATGCCTTAGAAGTCATCCCAATGGCGCTGGCGGAGAACAGCGGCCTGAACCCCATCCAAACGATGACCGAGGTCCGAGCCAGACAGGTCCGAGACAACAACCCCTACTTGGGCATCGACTGTCTCCACAAACACACTAATGGTGAGCAGCCGCATCAAATCATCTCTTCATTTCAACACTTCACCGCTAAAACGCTTTCTACTTTAACGCAGACATGAAGCAGCAGCACGTGATCGAGACCCTCATCGGCAAAAAGCAGCAGATCTTGCTGGCCACTCAGGTCGTCAAGATGATCCTCAAGATCGATGACATCCGAAGCCCGGGAGAGTGCGAGGACTAAAACCCCACCTTGTCCTTGAACTCCCTTGCAGGCTCGGCTGTGTTCTAGAAAGCGGTAATAACAAGTCTGAGCTGTCCTAGAGCTTGTAGGCACTTCTTGAACACCGCACTGCTTACTGCTATTTATCATTTGACAAAATTGCTGTTCTAGTATGAAACTTGCCATTAAAATGTTGGTCTGTGCAAATTTTGAGCATCTATTGGTTTATTTTGTGCCATCATTTCGCAAAATGCACTATTTATAAAGCATACATTTCTCCCACATGCATATTTCAATATAAGTCACTTGAACTACTGTCGGTTCATACTTTGCGGTATTTAGAATTAAATGGACACTAGTGACGGACACAAAGAAAATTGGACCGCCACGTTTGCCTCTAACTTTTCTGTTATCGATAAAGTGTTTTCTTCATCTTCAACTTTCAATCAGTGTGCAGGAGGGTTTACTTTTTGCATCGCTCTCAGCGCCTGAGTGCATTTATTCAGTAGACTTAAATGAACCGAGTGAATCCTCATGTCTGTTATCCTCAGTCAATGTCTGTGGGTGGAGGCAAGACCGCTAGCTCAAACACAGTGTACACAGGCAAAGCCTCACTACTTTCTTGTGTGAAGGACTGAGAGGTAACACAAAGGAGGAAAAAATATGATCGTGTAGCCAAATATGTGTTTCAGCTTCAAACAGTGAGCAAGATGAGCCCACCAATGTGAATGAATGAGCAAGTATGCTGAATGTTTTGGAAAGTGATAGCAACAACATAAACACCTGACTTAGTTTTTATAAGATGTTCATTATTTATTTGAACTTTTTGCTAACAGATTAAGAGTTCCTTCTATTTTTGTTTACTTATTTCATTTGTAAGGAGCAACTGCTTTTTATGTATATTATGATTATATTAGTGTTTGATTAGATGTCAATATAATGCGAACAACATTTATTGGCAATAATTTTTGGACAATGTATTTTCCAACAGAAGGTATTATTGGCCCACACCCAAAGCGCCCTATATAATTTATGCATTTAAGCAATTTTGATGTTTGTGGACAGATTTTTAATTTCATTTAACCTCCCAACAAACGTGTCCCAACATTGCACAAAAATGGCCCAACTTTACATGTAGTCACACTGTCCAAAGGCACTAATTCCTGCACCAATCCTCTCATATTTGACATCACATCTTGCATTGATTTAAATGTATTTGTTTAGCCAGTTGATCATATCCACTCTCGCCTCTTGTATTCTTGGTTCGTCTACAGGGCTGATGTCCTCTTTCTTTCGGTGTGCGAACCCATGGCTTTGTCCGGGAAAGATCTTCACCTGGTAATCCACTGTGCATTTCTCCTGCAGCTTTGCTTGCAGACCGCTCACCTGAACAACACATTTAACTGCATGTCAGCAGTTACATTATTTGATTTTCATAACTAAAATGCTCACCTGATCCAATGGGATGATGGTATCATTCTCTGCAAATATAAACAAGGTTGGACTCTTCAGTTGATACCTGTCCTCTCCCTCTCGGATTATCCCTGCATGAGGTTTTAAGAACCAATCAGGTAACCGCAGCAGACAATGACCACATTACCATGAATTGATTAACGTGGACCCCGACTTAAACAAGTTGAAAAACTTATTAGGGTGTTACCATTTAGTGGTCAATTATACGGAATATGTACTGTACTGTGCAATCTACTAATAAAAGTTTCAATCAATCAAAACCAATGTGTTGCATTCACAGCAGCACACCATAGAATGACACTCCAGCTTTGACTTCAGGGTAGTGCAGGGTCACATGATGTGTGGCAATCCCGCCCCAGCAGAAGCCCACCACTCCGATGTGCTTGGCGCCACATTTCTCCTTCAGGAACCCCAGCAACACATCCACCTCTCTGGAAGGCAACAGGAATAAGTGCTGTGCTCTTTCAGCACATCCCCACCAAAATAAAGCACTTACTTATTGATGTCGGTTGGCTTTTTGTCCTCACGCCATGCAGCAAATGTAGACCAGTCATGGGATGGGCTCCACGGTTCCTTTCCGAGGAAGAAATCTGGGCAAACAGCCCTAAAAGACAGGCCCATGTAAGCTACATTATATGTTTTCATGTAGTTCATTAATATCTTTCACACACATGTATCCATTGGCAGCCAGCATATCTGCCATGTATCTGGTGTTGGGAAGCTGCCACCCAAATATGTCTTGGATGACAATAACAGCCTTCTCAGAAACAGTGGATGGTTTCACCAAATATACTTTTAAATGCTCAATCAGGATCTCCTGGCCGAGTCCCCCGTACTCCATCCGGTCCCCAATATCACATGGACAAGGTCTCGCCTCATTTGCCATCTGCTAACACACACACACACACACACACACACACACACACACACACACACTTTAGGTGGACACAGTGACCTGGAAAGTCAGTGAGACCTTGTAATAGTGCAAAAAAACAACACTGTGCACAGTAATTACGCAACGGTGACAATGCATTTGGAAGAAACTGAAATAGAAAAGTTACACTTGCATTGAAAAGTTACTTCCACCAAGTAAAAACAATTTCATTGTCAAAACAGTCAAAAAATTGTAATCTTCAAAAATTAAATACAAATCCTACCGTGTCGTTCAGAAAGGAATCTTCCGTTTTGTGGACTTTCGTATGGGTGGTGATCAACATAATCCTGTCAAAACCTTCAAAATAAAAGCTTCAGGAAGGGAATTTCACTAAAATATAAATTATATAATGAAATTTGTTTGCCTTTTGTACGGTTTCAACGAAAGTAATGTATCATGGATAAAATCAGACCATAGATAAAATCTACCATGAATTGATTAACGTGGACCCCGACTTAAACAAGTTGAAAAGTGTATTGGGGTGTTACCATTTAGTGGTAAATTGCAAGGAATATGTACTGAACTGTGCAATCTACTAATAAATGCTCCAGTCAATCTCATTGATTTCGTTGTTGAGTCTTGAATGCACTGAAAAGGCACCGCTGGGATTCGAACCCAGGATCTCCTGTTTACTAGACAGGCGCTTTAACCATCTAAGCCACGGCGCCGATAATCGTTGTGAAAACCACAAACATATCGTCCAATAAAAAAACATTACTGATCTTGAATTAATACTTTATGTTTTAGACAATTTTTGGTCCTTGGCCGGGCAGGTGGAAGAGGGGTTGGTGCATCTGCCTCACAATACGAAGGTCCAGTAGTCCTGGGTTCAATCCCGGGCTCGGGATCTTTATGTGTGGATTTTGCATGTTCTCCCCGTGATTGCGTGGGTTCCCTCCGGGTACTTCGGCTTTCAAAGACATGCACCTGGGGATAGGTTGATTGGCAACACTAAATGGTCCCTAGTGTGTGAATGTTGTCTGTCTATCTGTGTTGGCCCTGTGAAGAGATGGCCACTTGTCCAGGGTGTACCCGCCTTCCGCCCGATTGTCGCTGAGATAGGCACCAGCGCTCCACGACCCAAAAGGGAATAAGCGGCCGATAAATATTCATCTAAATCAGGGGTCTCAAACATGCGGCCCGCACTTTGATAAGACAATTTTATGTTGGTGTGGCCCGCGAGTTTAATATGAACGGCGCTTAACAGCGTCATACTTGCCCACGTCCCCAATTTTCCCAGGAGATCCCTAAAGTGAGATTTATTAGAAAATTATTATAAAAGATAGCAGCAATTCATAAATCCTTTATAAATATATTATTGAATAATACTTCAATGAAATGTGAATGTAAGTTCATAAACTGTGAAAAAATAATACAACAATCCAACATTCAGTGTTGACATCTAGGCTTTTTGTAGACATGTTTCATAAATGATGTTAAAGATTTCTTTTTTTGTGAAGAAATGTTTGGAATTAAGTTGATGAATCCAGATGGATCTCTATTACAATGCCCAAAGAGGGCACTTTAAGTGGATGATTATTTCTATGTGATGAAATCTTTATTTGTAGTTGAATCACTTGTTTTAGTTTTTAGTTATTTTCATTTTTTTTCTTTCCCAATATAGTTCAAGAAAGACATCTACCAATGAGCAATATTTTTCACTGTTATAAAATTTAATAAATCAGATACTGATGACATAGTGCTGTATTTTACTTCTTTGTCTCTTTTTTTCAACCAAAATGCTTTGCTCTGATTATGGAAAATGGGTTGTACTCGTATAGCGCTTTTCTACCCCCTTTTTTTAAGGAGCCCAAAGTGCTTTGACACTACTTCCACATTCACCCATTCACACACACATTCACACACTGATGGCGGGAGCTGCCATGCAAGGCGCTCACCAGGACCCATCAGGAGCAAGGGTAAAGTGTTTTGCCCAAGGACACAACGGACGTGACTAGGATGGTAGAAGGTGGGGATGGAACCAGTAACCCTCAGATTGCTGCCACAGCCACTCTATCAACTTTGCCACGCCGTACCCCGATTAGGGGGTACTTGACTTAAAAAAAATGTTCACAGGGGGTACATCACTGAAAAAAGGTTGAGAACCACTGTTGTTGAGGACGTTAGAGGGCAGTGCAGTCACGGCAGTCCTTAATAATGTCGGCCGGGTGAAAATTGGGACAAATTGGGGAGAATGGTTGCACCGGTGGGCTTCACGGTGGGAGAGGGGTTAGTGCGACTCCCTCACAATACGAAGGTCCTGCAGTCCTGGGTTCAATCCCAGGCTCGGGATCTTTCTGTGTGGAGTTTGCATGTTCTCCCCGTGAATGCGTGGGTTCCTCCCACTTCCAAAAAGATGCACCTGGGGATAGGTTGATTGGCAACACTAAATTGTCCCTAGTGTGTTAATGTGAGTGTGAATGTTGTCTGTCTATCTGTGTTGGCCCTGCGATGAGGTGGCGACTTATCTAGGGTGTACCCCGCCTTCTGCCCGATTGTAGCTGAGATAGGCGCTAACGCTCCCCGCGACCTCAAAAGGGAATAAGCGGTAGAAAATGGATGGATGGATGGGTTGCACCGGCAGATTGTCGGGAGGTGCACTGAAATTCAGGAGTCTCCGAAAAAATGGTGAGTTGGCAAGTATGTTGTTAGGGCGGGAAAGCCATTCATAGAAGGTGCATGTAGGATTTTTAAGAAATCTTTTCTTGCTGCCCAGCCTCACCCAGTTTCTGCATCCAGTGGCCCCCAGGTAAATTGAGTTTGAGACCATCCATCCATTTTCTACTGCTTATTCCCTTTTTGGGGTCGCGGGGGCCGCTGGTGCCTATCTCAGCTACAATCGGGCGGAAGGCGTTGTACACCCTGGACAAGCCGCCACCTCATCGCAGCATTCACACTCACATTCACACACTAGGGACCATTTAGTGTTGCCAATCAACCTATCCCCAGGTGCATGTCTTTGGAGGTGGGAGGAAGTCGGAGTACCCGGAGGGAACCCACGCATTCACAGGGAGTTTGAGACCCCTGATCAAAATTCATGAATTGAGAAATATAAAATTATCATTTAGCCATAAACTCCGATGCGTTAGATGGCGGTAAAGACATCCGTTTTTTTTGTGACAACGTAAACGAAGGGTTAAAAAAAAAAAATTAAAAAAAGTTGCTAGCAAAGGGCACTGCGCATGCGTCAGGAGGCTTGAGCGAACCATTTGTCTCCTGCGTCTGTGCTGTCATTACTGCCACACACAACATGAAGTCTTACTCAACTTATTTGTAGGGGGGGGAAGAAAGACGCAGCGCTGGCAACGAGCGAGTAACGTCTGGATGTTACAAAAATAGAAGGCGCGAAGCAAGCGCTGGTGTTTCCGTTTGCTGGGAAAGCATTTTATGAGTGCCAATGCATCTGAGCCGTCAGGTCAACGTTGGACTCCGACTCTCGCTGGCTTAACGCGGCTAACTAAGCTAACCTGCCTCGCCTGTCGTGGATGGGTTGGCTGAACGAGCTACACCTGGAAAAAACGGCGACTCTGCGAACAACATGGATACGGCCGAAGAAGGTAAGTAAGAGCTTGTCGACGCTCCTCTAAATAGCGTTATAGCTCCGGAGACCCGTGGTCGTAAGCGCATCACCGAGGACCAACCCTGCCGCTGAGCTGGCCTGCTTGCTAGCTCGCTAGCATTATAGCTTGATGACGTCACGCTCATTTCTACATCTGTGTCAAGATGCTGAATAAAGGCTAACAAAACGTACAATGTTGTGTTTGTACGAAGATGCACTTTGATATTAAACGATGCAACGGAGAAAATGTTCTGGTGATGTCATTAGCCGGACAAATCATCTCATTAAAGGCCTACTGAAATGAGATGTTCTTATTCAAACGGGGATAGCAGGTCCATTCTATGTGCCATACTTGATCATTTCGCGATATTGCCATATTTTTGCTGAAAGGATTTAGTAGAGAACATCCACGATGAAGTTCGCAACTTTCGGTGTTAAGAGAAATGCCCTGCCTCTACCGGAAGTCGCAGACGATGACGTCACATGTTTGATGGCTCTGTCACGCCAAATTTCTTCTCCCTACAACCCCCCCCCCCCCCCCCCATTTACTTCTGGGGTGATGAGTAATACAGACGTTTTGTTAAAGCTATATTATAAATATATAACACTTTATTATAAAACTACAGACGTTTTGTTAACGCTATATTATAAAAAAAATTAAAAAACAATTTACAAACACAAGCTATGGGATGACATAAGAGGAAACGTGACCCCGGAAATAAATGCGTCATCCCATAGCTTGTGTTTCTAAATTGTTTTTTGTTTTTTTTTTATAATATAGCATTGACAAAACGTCTGTATTTTTATAATATAGCGTTATATTTTTATAATATTGCGTTATATTTTTATAATATAGCGTTAACAAAACGCCTGTATTAATCATGACCCCGGAAGTAAATGTGGGGGGGAAGGTTTTTGTAGGGGGGAAGAAATTTGGCGTGACAGTTCCTCACATATTCACATTGTTTTTAATGGGAGCCTCCAACAAAAAGTGTTATTCGGACCGAGAAAACGACAATTTCCCCATTAATTTGAGCAAGGATGAAAGATTCGTGTTTGAGGATATTGATAGTTACGGACTACGGGGGGAAAAAAAGCGATTACATTGGGACGGATTCCGATGTTTTTAGACACATTTACTAGGTTAACTCTGGAAAATCCCTTATCTTTCTATTGTGTTGCTAGTGTTTTAGTGAGTTTGATAGTACCTGATAGTCAGAAGGGTGTCTCCACGGGTGTCTTGATGCGCAGTGTCTCAGGGGAGTCGACAGCAGCTATGGACGGCACAAGCTCAGCTTTTCTCTGATAACAACTGACTTTTTAACCACAATTTTCTCACCGAAACCTGCTGGTTGACATGTGGTCGGGATCCATGTTCTCTTGACCGCGCTCTGATCCATAGGAAAGTTTCACTTCCAGGAGTTTTAAACCAGGAATTACCGTGTGTTTGTGTGGCTAAAGGCTAAAGCTTCCCAACTCCATCTTTCTACTGTGACTTCTCCAATATTAATTGAACAAATTGAAAAAGATTCAGCAACACAGATGTCCAAAAAAACTGTATAATTTGTCGTTAAAGCAGACGACTTTTAGCTGTGTGTGTGTGCGCAGCGCTCATACTTCCTAAAAACCAGTGACGTCTTGCGTACACGTCATCATTACACGACGTTTTGAAGACGAAACTCCCGGGAAATTAAAAATTTCATCATTGATATATAATCTATCAGACTGCGTGGTGGGTAGTAGTGGGTTTCAGTAGGCCTTTAATGATCACGTACACTTGGGTAATAAAAAACATTGTTTGGAGATTTGGCTGAAAATTGTATCACGATATGTTTTTTTATATCGGTCGATATCAACAATTACTGATATTTTATGACCTACCAATGGAAGATATGATTAAGAGAAAATGTATTAAATGTTAAGCATTTTTATTTCAAACGTAACCTTCCGTTGTTTGTAATTATCTCAGCTGTCAGCGCAGAAAGGCAATTGAATGTCAACACAACCATGGAAAACAAGAAAAGGCCTACTGAAATGAAATTTTCTTATTTAACCTGGGATAGCAGGTCCATTCTGTGTCATACATGATCATTTCGCGATATTGCCATATTTTTGCTGAAACGATTAAGTAGAGAACATCGACGATAAAGTTTGCAACTTTTGGCCGCTAATAAAAAAGCATTGCTTTTACCGGAAGTAGAAGCCGATGTACGCGTGACGTCACCGGTGTGAGGGGCTCCTCACATCCGCACATTGATTACAATCATGGACACCAGCAGCGCGAGCGATTCGGACCGAGAAAGCGACAATTTCTCCATTAATTGGAGCGAGGATGAAAGATTCGTGGATGAGGATAGTGAGAGTGAAGGACTAGAAAACAGAAAAAAAGACATGGGCAGGAGCGATTCAGATGTTATTAGACACGTTTACTAGGATAATTCTGGAAAATCCCTTATCTGGTTATTGTGTTACTAGTGTTTTAGTGAGATTATAAAGTCATACTTGAAAGTCGGAGGGGTGTGGTGACCGCCAGTGTCTCTGTGTGAAGCCATGGAGGAGCCTAGAAAGTTGCAGCTGCCTCTTTGACAGCTGCCGCAAGAAGAACGACACAAGCTCTGCTCATGTTTACGGTAAGAGCCAACTTATTACCACAATTTTGTCATTGAAACCTGCCGGTTGACATGTGGTAGAGAAACAAGTTCGCTTTACCGCTCTGTTCCATAATAAAGTTTCACAACAAAGAAACACCGGCTGTGTTTGTGTTGCGACAGCCGGCCGAAATACACCGCTTTCCACCAAATGCTTTCTTCTTTGTAGTATCCATTATTAATTGAACAAATTGCAAAAGATTCAGCAACACAGAGGTCCAGAATACTGTGTAATTATGCGATTTAAATCGGACGACTTTTAGCAGTGAGTGGTGCTGGGATAAAATGTCCGTTACAACCTTTAACGTCAACATAAGCGTCATCATTCCGCGATGTTTTCAACAGGACCCTTAGCGGAAAATTTTAAATTGCAATTTAGTAAACTAAACCGGCCGTATTGGCATGTGTTGATATGTTAAGATTTCATCATTGGTATATAAACTATCATCGGTAGTAGTGGGTTTCAGTAGGCCTTTAAATGTAAACTACATTTTAAAATCAGCATGAAATGAAAATGTGGCTTTGTAGTTGCCAACAATGAAATTAAATTGTTGTATTTGTAAAAAGAGGTATTGAAATATTGTTTGACCAAATTATAGTTTTAAAGCAGCACATTTGTTACCTGCTGTTTACGTACATCCAAATAGGGATCGATGTGGGTTGAAAAGAAAAGATAGGCACGGCAAAGGACTACGGTCCGTTTGAAAAAACTGTAAAAAAACTGCCATACTGTCGAGGTGACTTCGCTTGTTTTATTGACAATTTCTTAGCAGCTGTTATTTTTAATTTCTCTTTTCACTCCATGCAGAGAATCAAAAGGGAGACAGTAAGTTGGCACAAACAAATTTGATGGTTGATACTGTTTTATGCAATTGGCTGTGTCACTACGTAATCGGTTCAGAAAGACACGATCTGTCCCTGCATGCGTGAAGACGTCGTCACTTTCTGTCTACTTGATTCACGGCAGTTATGTTTGTGCACGCTGTCACTGTTACCATGTTTTTTTGTAATCTTTATTTGAATAACAATGTCATATAAAGGATTGCATTTGGAAAAAAAAAAAAAACGATACTTAAGAATACAGAATTTATTTTGAAACATATTTGAACAGAAACCTGAACGATGTGCTTACCAGTTTTAAATGGCAGACATCTTCTTTTTTTTTACTACTTTTGTATTTACTTCAAATACATCAATTCACAATACTGACAGTTCAAAAGTCCACTTTTTGTTAGGTTGCAGTTATAAATTTAAGTTAGACTTAGTGCCTTGTTTAAAAATAAAAATTAAAAAAATCAACATTTCAAAAAATGTTGCGTGCGGTATTCATTGCAATGACAAAAGAGTGAAAGTGGTTGAAATTTTGGCGTTAATACTTCTTGATTATTGTGTTTTTCATCTATATGTTCATGTTCATATTCTTGTTCTCTTTTACTCTTTGGTAAGATAGTTTTTATACAAAACATTGATAAAACAATTAAATCTCACAAAACGTGACGTCACAGAAGCTCTGTCGTAAAAAAAAAAAAAGTCCAAGAAGCACACATCTGACGTTTATCGAGCACATTTTTAATGCCGTTTTTGTGATTATGTGTGTGTGTGTATATATATATATATATATATATATATATATATATATATATATATATATATATATATATATATATATATATATATATATATGAAAAGTAACATTGTAACCAACTCGTTTTGTTTTTGTGTTTCTGTGTGTTGTACTTTTAGCCGATATTTGTCGCGTCTGCCGCTCCGAGGGGACCCCAGACAAGCCTCTGTACCACCCCTGTGTCTGCACGGGCAGCATTAAGTTCATCCACCAAGAATGGTAAATTACAGCTCTCAAGAATCAATAGAAATATGCTATTGTATCCAAAACTATATTTGTTTGGTATATACAAGTGGTTTCTAGAAGTGTTTTTGAAAATTTAATAAAGCTTTGGCCAACCCCAGTCCTCTAACACCCACCCCTTTAGAGAATATGTTATTATGTTTTGTTTTCTTTATTTTTCTGAAGCAGCTCTGCCTCACCTGAAGTCCACTAATATAGTGTAACAAACAATTATATAATCATGGTAATACCAATAAAAATGTAGGGATGCATTCATAACCTCTTGTTTCTCAAGACTGATCCTGATTACTCATTTATATATATTATTTTTTAAGTGTATTTTTGACTGTCGTTTGTGTAGACCTAGAGTAACAAAGTCAAAAAATGGTGGATTTAACAAACTGTATCTGTCGATTTGTCCTAACCAAATATGACATCCCTGCTATGGTAGCGCTAACATCCCATCCATGAATTGGTGAAACTGATATATATTTTACCGATACTATTACCAAATCCGTACTTAAAAAACGTTGCTGCTTAAACAGTGAGCTAACTGGTACTTGAAAAATTTAGAACATGCAAATGTATTGGGGGCAAAAAACCCAACCCCCAAATGTATTGACATTGAAGTAATGGGAATACTAAAATAATTATAACTACTGTAAGTAAAAATTGTAACTACTGTAAGTAATACATTAAAAAATAAGAAATGTAATCTACAACAAATTGTCATAACTATTGCAGAACATAGAAAACATGGAAAAAAATAACTCTATTGAGTTGTAATGTTTGATGCTGTAAATACAGAGGGCTCCTTAATGCAACCTTGCTCAACACCGCCATGTTTGTGTATGCACTGTGAGGTCCGGTTGTCTTAGGATCAGTTTGTAACATCCTACAAGGTAGGAGCGCAAATGTAATCGTATAATCGTGACTCCATAACTCTTAATATTGGCCGTATAATCATTAGTCTGATTATTGCATTGCCCCCACAAATGTGTGTTGGAAGCCGAAATATTTTATTAAGATTTTTAGTTATTGTTATAAATTACTTTGTTTTGGTTGATTAGCTGTTTGGAAACTCCAAATCAATTCCTGTATGTTAAAGTGGTGCATTTATTTATACAAATTCCTAGTTCTTCATAGTAGTAAATAGTTTTTTTAGGAGGGGTGTTCTACTATTCCTGGGCTGTGTGCCTTTGTGCGCAAATACGTTAAGAGTCAGTAATTCGGATATAATCTGTCACCCTGGCTATTTTTATCGTCATATGCTAAAAACAACAACAGGGTTTATGTTACACCCGAGTATTTTTGTCATTAGGTAATGATCAAAGAGGTTTATGGTCAGATTACCACACAGCAATCTTGGGGTGAAATCCAACAGGATTTTCTTTTTTCTAAGGAACTTTGTATTTGGTTATGTCAGACGAACAGAATATCTCATAACAAAGGCTGAGAACTTTCAATGTCAATATGGCGTTCAGAACAGGTTTATCTCATTGTCATATTTCAGACCAGAGATGTGGAATTGGAATTGTGAAAGGAAAACCAACACATCGATTTTGTGTTGTAGCGTCATGTGACTTGTGTGTGTTCCTGGTTAAAAAAAAAAAAAAAAAAAGCCTGGATGCTTCTGAAGAGTTGTTAAAGCTGACTTACTAGTAGTGCAACAATGTTTCTATTTTTTCCAATATAAACAACATGGTACAATGATGGTTCAATTATTTGCTCAATTGTTTTGTTATACATTCCCAGTTGCATAATTTAAAAATCATATGTGACATTTAAAAACTGGCCTATGTGATTGTAAACATACAGGCGCAGAGTATCCAGTGCCATGCTGTTCCTAATTTTTAATTTTCAAACGTTTCTTTTCAGTTTGGTCCAGTGGCTGAAACACAGCAGGAAGGAGTATTGTGAATTATGCAAGCACAGATTTGCATTCACACCAAGTAAGTGCTTGTGGCCTCGGCGGATTTAATCTATAAAACATCCTGATGTTTTTAAAATGTCTTTTATTTTCGGGTTTCCCAATCCAATATTGGTATTGGCAAAAAAGGATCCAGATTATATTGCCTTGTTTTGAAACTCATGTATAAGCTCCGATACAAACAGTCTTGCATCGTGTTTATTTTTGCAAAACTGGTTAGCCAGTTAACATTTTACTGCTTATTTCCAATGTACTATTCACTAGATTTGACTCATCACACAGCTACTATTGTCCAAAGTTAGGCATGGTCAGTAATGTAATGCATGCGTCCTGCCGGCACTGAAGAGCTGCGATTAATTGAAACAAACATGAATCCCAAAATGTACACTGTCGTTCTTTCCTGTGATACAAGCTGTACACGGACTACTCTACAGTAGACCTACTGTATATCCAAGATGAATGTCCAATGAAAGGATACTGTCACAACAATGGTTTCCAGGGGTGTAGACATTTTTGTGATACTATTTTCCTGTTAATGTATCAGTCACAAAATGCTTGACAAGTGATTGTCTCTTTTTTTTAATAACTATTAGCATAATAGTATGCCATTTATTTATAACTATTTGCTTCTTTGTCTGTTCTAGTCTACTCCCCAGACATGCCCTCACGCCTACCCATTCAGGACATATGTTCGGGCTTGCTGACCAGTGTGGGCACGGCAATCCGCTACTGGTTTCATTACACACTGGTGGCTTTTGCTTGGCTCGGCGTGGTTCCTCTTACAGCATGTGAGTGCTAGAATGTGAAACCATGTGCGCTGTTAACACTCTGTGGCTCAAAAAATGACATCAGCTTTACATATTAGCGTGTGTTTATGGTCGAGTCACAGAATTACCACTTTGCAGCCATTATATAATGAACTATTAATTATGTTAGAAATGTAAACTCCCTTTCAGTAGCAGTGTAGGCAACAGTTGACATGACTATTTAAATTTTCTTAATATATTCTTTGTTACTCTGCAGTTTCTGAAGACATGTAGATAATGATGACCTTTTCCCTATTGGTTTCAGGTCGCATCTACAAGTGTCTTTTTACTGGCTCTGTGAGCTCACTTCTGACACTGCCATTGGACATGCTGTCTACGTGAGTGATGATGAGAGTTTCAACACACACACTTTCAATAGTATCTTGACATGGCATTTAATCCAAGCCTATTCAACTGGTTGAATTTGAGTTCAAACAAATGTTTTATATATATATCCAACTGGCGACCCAAGTTCAGTTTAAAACTTGGGACAAAAATTTGTGCAGCGGCTTTTGTTGTATAGAGGACCTTGGACCAATGTCCTTGCATTGCCATTTTAACCTTGCTAGCAAACTTACAATTCTATGGTCCAAACTTGTGATTGACATAATTGAGGCACCCTTTTAGGTCCTTTCCTTTTTGTCAGTTTCAAATGTTTTTCGTAATATGTCAAGGTGTTTATGTGGCTTGTTTACTTTAGATGCAGTCAGTCATTTGTTCAACTTTTTACTTTTCTTAGTAGTTTAGTAGTGTCCATTAAGATTACTGTATTTTTCGGACTCTAAGTTGCAGTTTTTTTCAAAGTTTGGCCAGGGGTGCAACTTATACTCAGGAGCGACCTATGTGTGAAATTATTAACACATTACCGTAAAATATCAAATAATATTATTTAGCTCATTCACGTAAGAGACTAGACGTATAAGATTTCATGGGATTTAGTGATTAGGAGTGACAGATTGTTTGGTATACGTATAGCATGTTCTATATGTTATAGTTATTTGAATGACTCTTACCATAATATGTTATGTTAACATACCAGGCACCTTCTCAGTTGGTTATTTATGCGTCATATAACGTACACTTATTCAGCCTGTTGTTCACTATTCTTTATTTATTTTAAATTGCCTTTCAAATGTCTATTTTTGGTGTTGGGTTGTATCAGATAAATCTCCCCAAAAAATGCGACTTATACTCCAGTGCGACTTATATATAAAAAAAATTCTTCTTATTTATGCATTTTCGGCAGGTGAGACTTATAATCCGGAGCAACTTATGCTCTGAAAAATACGGTACATTTTAGGTCCTCTCTTTTTCATCATTTGGGCTATTCAACTGGTGGCCTTTCAGTTCAGTTTAAAAAAACTTGTGAGAGACTCACATTTTTGCAGCAAATTCTTAAAATCACTACAGTGCTGTTATAGAGATGATCTTTGACTAGCTTTTTTGAAGTCTTTCATTGATTGATTGAAACTTTTATTAGTAGATTGCACAGTTCAGTACATATTCCGTACAATTGACCACTAAATGGTAACACCCGAATAAGTTTTCAACTTGTATAAGTCAGGGTCCACGTTAATCAATTCATGGTAAAAAGTCAATCGCCCAACGTGGGGTTCGAACCCACGACCCTGAGTCTCATGCTCTATTGCCTGTCCTTAAAAACAGCAGAGCGCTCCTGTAACTCTTGACAAAATAAATAGACCAGATTCTAATGTCTACTGTAGAAGACACTGGTTCTCCGGAATATCCAAAATACTATAATAGAAATGTGGACCCCAAAACAATTCAGTTGAATATCCCTGATTTAATCTCCATTTTAAAACACTTATTTGAGGTCTAAATGATATGTATTGGATATGCTTTGGTACACATTTTGCTCCACAGTCACATTTATAAGTGAAGTGAATTACATTTATATAGCACTTTTCTCTAGTGACTCAAAGCGCTTTACTACGATTTATAACCTACATTCTGCAGGTGCAAAACGTTTGTAAGGCCGTTCCCAGATTGCAAATGAAACCACGCCCCACCGTCTCTAAAAGCATCAATTTACCAATTTACAATGGCATATTTCTATAGATTTTTGAGAGCTGAATATGTCCATTGTTCAATAAGTATCATGAAGACAAACTTCATCGGTATTGATTTTTCAGTCACAGTCAAAAATAAACTTCATAAACGTTGTATAGATTCAACTAGTCACGACATTCGGTACAACTGCCCATTCTTGGATGGAAACAGCTTTGTATCAAAAAAGCTGTTTTAGTGGCATTTATGTCACTGAATGTTGCACGTCGGATATATTGTGCACATGCCAAGATTAGATGAAAATATTTGATCTTCTCTTCCCTTGCGTTTCCACAAACCAAGTTGAAAGCTTTGTGTCTGACAGCAGCGCCTCAATCACGTGCCCTTCTCGAAACATCCTCCCAACACTGTTAGTAAAATATTCTTGTGCGCAGACACGTTTTTATGTAATAAAAGATGTTGAAGTTCAAAGCACGCCAGCTGATTTTAGAAATGTGACCCCACATTAGGAAGCGGCGACCACTCTGAAGAAATCTAAAGAGACCGCCAAAACTATGATATATTTCTTACTCTCTAAAACATATTTGTCTGCACACAATAATAATGTTCTAATATTCAAAGAAGACATGATGAACACAATCAATTTAATGATGTTTATTGTGTCCAAATGCAGACCGATTGCATACAAGCAATAACATCGAGGACAGGAAGAATGGCAAAAAAACGGCAATTTTACTGGTTAATAAATGGGGTGCATGAAGTGCAATATGGAGGTATTTGGGTTTCAAACCTAACAAAGGTGACGCTTAAAACAGGATGTTGCTTTGAAACAAGCCTAGACAAACGCGGTAATTAGTATTACCAGCTTTGCTTCAAACTTAGGTGAACATTTAAAATATAAGTTTTCAGATCTGCACAAGGGGTTATAAAGAGTGACAGGTAATATAGTAGTTGTTGCTCTTTTCCTGCTGTTCTGCTCCCATGCAGACTGTAGTCGGGTAGCAAAGGACGGAAGTTCCCTTCAGGGCCGATGTTTTTGTCTACGGTAACACCCTTCACCCAATGGGTCTGATAAGTTCTGCTTTCGGCTCAGAATGACAAGGCCACCGATTTGTGACAATCGCTTTACTAGTTTTGCGGGACCCGTTCATTAGTCTACTACGCAGTGCACAAGCTACCTCTCTCTCTCTTCACCCGCCCACTCACTCACTGACGTCACTCAGCCAACACGTTGCTATTCTTGCTAAAACACATACACTACTCTCATAACATTGTTCACCTTCATTTTGAAAAGTATCCATATACAATTAGTTACTGGTAGTGGTACCAAAGTATTGGTATTGGGACAACCCTAGTCTATGCGGTATAATATTTTTCTAATATTTAAGGAACACATGATGAATGTATCTTGCCAACACACCATGCTGTACGTGGGGGCCCAAGCAGGTTTTAACTCTCTTCCCTTCCACGAAGCTGCGTGTCTGACAGCAGCGTGTCCTGGCGAACCTCCATCCCATCCCCCATGTACAAACTCCCTCCCAATACTATTAGTAAAATATTTTTGTATGCAGACAACTATTTATTTTATATTAAAATATGTTGAAGGCTAGAACACTCTAGCTAATATCGTCACACTAGGAAGCAGTAACCTCTCTGAGGAAGTCTGAAGAGACCGCCAAAACTAAGATTTATTGCTTACTCTCTAAAATCTGTGTCTGCACACAATAATCTTTTGCTAATATTCAAAGAAGACATAATGAACACAATCAATTTAACCTCCCAACACACCCCAGCAAGGATTAACTTGTCTTCTTCCCACGTAGGGTGGAGAAAATATTAATATCAGACGATTTGACTGTAAGGTGGATAGTTAAATTAGATTCCTCTGAGTCTAATCTCAGACTATTTGAAGACAGCCATATTTTATAGTAATTATGTTATAGACATAGAGCAGGCGGATGGAAATTAAATGAGAAGGAATATGGAGTGAAAGAGTTGCCGCGCTCAGCAGAGGGGGAGATTAATTGCCAGACCCAGCATGTCCACATGGCACACAGGTCCTCAATCTGTGATGTCACTGATTCCGTATTGTCGAAAAACACTCCAAAACCCAGCGGGCAGAGGCATTCAAAACAGCGTGCAAGGTCATGCCCAAAAGCATGAATCTTATGATTTGACGCCATGACATTGTTTGACACGACTATCCAACATTGTCACATCATGTATAATCAGAAAATACCAAATTCATAGTAGGTCTCCTTTAAGGATCTTTGTAAAATATTTTCTGGATGTATAAATGGTTTATCGTACATTTGTTTACATTCTCGTTCCTGCAGAGAGAACCTGCTTGCGGACTGTCTACAGGGCTGCTTTGTGGTCACCTGCACTCTGTGTGCATTCATTAGCTTGGTTTGGCTCAGAGAGCAGATAGTCCATGGCGGCGCACCCCAGTGGTTAGAACAGCACCAGGCAGCACCGCCCAATGCAGCTGGGCAAGCCAATGAGGTACCTTTTTTAAGTGTTTTTTTATTTATTTTGTTTCCCATTAATACCAGTTACGTTTTAAACCAAGCTGTTGATGTTTCTCATGAATTGGTGCATGTGTGCTCATGCGGTATTAAGACAAAAATCCTTTATTCTGTCCCTACAGGGACAGGCAGCGGGCCCAGGAGTAGCTGATGAGCCCCCAGCACACCCAGCCCCTGCAGAACCACCAGCCCAGAATGAGGCAGAACCAGAGCCCCCTGATCCACCAGAGCAGGGCGATGACCCTGAGCTGGAAGAAGAGGAGGGAGTTGCCGCTGAAGACGCCGACCCCAACAATGGAGCACAAGGTTGGAGTCCAATGCAGGGCTCCTTTCTTTCATTTGACATTTTTAAAAGGGGTGGCTGGAAATGTTATCATATATTTTTGTGTAGATTAGCACTTAAAATTGTAGTATTTCCTAATTATGAATAATATAACTTGGGGATAGGTTGATTAGCAACACTAAATGGTCCTTAGTGTGTGAATGTGAATGTTGTCTGTCTATCTGTGTTTGCCCTGTGATGAGGTGGCCACTTGTCCAGGGTATACTCCGCCTTCCACCCCCGAGTGCAGCTGAGATAGGCTTCAGCACCCCCCACGACCCTGAGAGGAACAACTGGTAGAAAAATGGATGGATGGATGGATAACCATGTATTTCCTTTTGATTTGAAAATAAAAGGGGACCAATGATGATTTTATTCTACATTTAAAACACTTCCTTGAGGTCAAGATATGTTTTGGATATGTTTTACCACACCCCCAGACTGCAAAACCCTGTGAACCGAGGCATCCAAAACTGCGTGCAAGCTCTTGCCAAAATGCAGGAACCTTAATATTAGATGCTTTCACATTGAGTATCAAACATTGTAACAATATTTCTATGTTAGAAAAGATGGAATTCATCATACATCCCCCTTAAAGGTTATGCTGTATTGGTAACTATTTTGAAGTACCTGGTTCTATTCTATCTACTTATTTTTTGTAGATGACATGAACTGGAATGCTTTAGAATGGGACCGAGCGGCTGAAGAGCTCACATGGGAAAGGGTAACTTCACATTTTATAATTGCCATTTTGCACAAAATAATACAATTGAAAAAGTTCTTAGTCTACAATGTGGTTTAATTTGCAGATGCTTGGCCTGGATGGATCCCTCGTTTTTTTGGTTCGTTGTATTCACATACCCTAACTATTTTACATTAACGACATTCCCACTTCATGACTGCTAATGTTTGTCTCCTAGGAGCATGTCTTTTGGGTGGTGTCTCTTAACACACTCTTCATCCTGGTGTTTGGTAAGTATAAACTTTGACGTACACTTGCTTTTCCAAGCCCTCGAATTCCCTCTAACCACAGCATTTCTCTTCTCTTGCAGCATTTTGTCCCTACCACATTGGACATTTCTCTGTCGTTGGTCTTGGCTTTGAGGAATATGTAAGCTTTTATAAAAACTCAACTTTGCATTATAAAGGATTCTGATGTATGACTCTTTTCATTTTTTGTTTCAGGTTCAAGCTTCCCATTTCGAAGGCTTAATTACAACCATTGTGGGCTATATACTGCTGGCAATGACGCTAATACTCTGTCATGTATCCTTGTATGATGATTTTATCGGAATAATATATATAAAATGTTTTACTTTCTGTTGGTGTTGGACCTTAACAAGGTTAATGTAGGGATTGGCTGCTCTGGCTCGGTTTCAGCGCTCCCGACGTCTTCTGGGAGTTTGTTACATCGTTGTCAAGGTAATAATTCACCTACTTGCTATTTCCTATCTTTAATGTGCAACCAGAAAATTAAAACGAGCAATAATATTTATTGGCAGTATTATTTCTAGTATAATTGTAACTGTTTGCTGCAGGTGTCCCTGCTGGTTGTTGTAGAGATTGGTGTTTTCCCGCTGATCTGTGGCTGGTGGCTCGACATCTGCTCTCTAGTAAGATTTTGGTTTGGAACATTCATCATTGCAGTATGCGTTCAGCCACATCATGATGTCTATTATTTCATGTACTGTGTATAAAAAGTAGATTTAAAGAACTAATGGACAGCTTCTTTGCCATCTCTTTTTCGGTCTTTTAGCTTGCTGCGTGCTTTGTTTAGAGTCCAACAGAATGGAAAATATTGACACTGTTGTTGTTTTATTGTAATGTATAATTTGCTTGATTTGTATTATAGCCCTGTCTCATGTAAATGAAGAGGCAGCTGTTAAAATGCTGTCCTGAAGTGAACCAGCGATACATCTGATTGCTCATGTGAATGCCTTTTTTCAACGTGTCATAAATTAAACCTGTTCTATTTAGAGAAGAGATCACTATCTTAAATTAGACCTGTGCTTGGATTAATTTATTTTGACTTTGCATTTTATGTAATTTGTGAATTGTTTGACTTTTGTTTCTTGATGTGCAGGAGATGTTTGATGCGTCCCTGAAAGACCGTGAGATGAGTTTCAAATCAGCACCTGGCACCACCATGTTCCTTCACTGGCTTGTTGGAATGGTCTATGTCTTTTACTTTGCTTCTTTCATCCTACTTCTGAGAGAGGTGACTCTGTTTCCAGCAGCCTAATCTTGGCCAGCAAAAGAATATTATTGGCTCAAAATAAAACAAAAATCTTTATCTGCCAGGTGCTGAGGCCTGGAGTGCTTTGGTTTCTAAGAAACCTCAATGACCCAGATTTCAACCCAGTTCAAGAGATGATCCACCTTCCCATCTACAGACACCTGCGGCGGTTTATTCTCTCCGTGGTGGTGTTTGGTTCCATTGTGTTGCTCATGCTGTGGCTACCCATTAGGCTGATTAAACTACTCATGCCCGCCTTCTTGCCATACAACGTTATGCTCTACAGGTAACCACCAGACTAAAGTTGTTGTCCTACAAGTGAAAAATGCTCTTTGGAACACAAATTAAACTGCAACTATTAAATTGCACATGAACTCATTGTTGAAATATCTTTTTCTGAACTTTCCTCCCTCAGCGATGCCCCGGTCAGCGAGCTGTCTTTGGAGCTATTATTACTCCAGGTCGTGCTGCCAGCTCTATTGGAACAAGGACACACTCGGCAGTGGCTCAAAGGCTTAGTTCGTGCCTGGACAGTCAGTGCTGGATATTTACTGTGAGTGTCCTGCTTCAATGCCTTTTCATTCCAGCAATGATTTGTTTAATGTTATCGCTCCTACCACAGAGATCTGCACTCCTACCTTCTTGGAGAGCAAGAAGACATTGATGCTAACCAGCCCATGAACAACAACAACAACCCTCCCCAGGGACACCATAACAACAATAACAACCCGCCACCAGCTGTTGGTGAGGGGCTGCATGCGGCTCACCAGGCCATCTTGCAGCAAGGCGGACCAGTGGGCTTTCAACCATACCATCGACCTCTACGCTTCCCATTCAGGGTGAAAATACGCCCAATTTCTGCACAGTTCCATTATGGTCCCACTTAATTAGGACTATGAAAATGTTTACTTAGTGACTTTAACATTTAAAGAAAAAGACTCCCTTTTAAACCTTGTGCAACCTTAGGTTTGATTATACACACACACTTAGGATTCAAAAAGGATCTGCTCCTTAGTGTCTTAAACCAGAAATAGTTATCTATTTTTTTTACTTTCAGTGCTTATTTATTGATATTAAGGGTTTATTGTATAATGTTCATGTTTAGTAGCCTTATTGTCAAAAATGATTTTTTTTAAATTGCTAAGTATGCAATATTTCTAAAAATAAGTTGAAAAACGGTTGGGTAATTACAGCCTTCAAAAGGTCAATTAATGACATATATATATATATATATATATATATATATATATATATATATATATATATATACATATATATATTTATATATATATACATATATATATATATATATATATATACACAGTATTTTCTTGATTTTAAATCGGCAAGAATGATATTCATTCTGGTTCAATGGAGGAAGTGTAGTAATAGACCAGGATTACAGTGTGCTTAAATATAACAATCATAATGGGAGTCAATGGGGCAAAGCAAGTTCTTAAAAGAAAGTGTGTATAATTTGTCTATATCCTGTTTTAATGTTGCAATCAAAAGCAATGCAATCTTATAACAAATTTAATACAAATTAAAATAACTCCCTTGTGGAATTTCAGACACTAATCTTCAAACTCAACCAAAATGTTACATAAGAAACACATGTAATGCTTGTTTTGGGACCAAGGGCTGCCCATGGGTTAATTTGTAGTTTGCTTAAAATGTACTAGGGTGCGGCAACCAACAGCGAGATGGCTGTCCAGTGTTTTTAACATGGCGTTAACACAAGCATTTGTCCTCCTCTCTCGCCTCCCCCCAGATAGTTCTGCTGATAGCGTTTATGTGTATGACACTGCTGGTGGCCAGTCTGGTGTGCCTTACCCTTCCAGGTAAGAAACAGTAGAGCTAGCAGTTTACTACAGTACTCATGTGTGCCCACAGACCACAATCGAAGGTTCCAGCTATTTATAAGTTAGCATGCTTCTAAACCAGTTCTATATTTAGCTCAAATAGCAATTTCACACATCTGTAATCATGCCAGTAGACCACCTTGAAGATCAGAATAATGAATATGTGAACATTTTTATTTTTTAGTGTTCACTGGACGCTGGCTAATGTCCTTCTGGACGGGAAGCTCTAAGATCCATGAGTTGTACACAGCAGCATGTGGCCTGTATGTCTGCTGGTTGTCGATCCGCGGAATCACAGTGCTGCTGGCTTGGATGCCCCAGGGACGCACCATTATAATGCTCAAAGTTCAGGAATGGACACTCATGGTGGGTGTTAGTAAGCAACATCTCCTATAAATAGTTTGTCTCAGTAAACAGATCAACCCTTCAAAGTGCCTGTTTTGGCAAATGAAGTCAAAAGTCACTATTGCAATATTGATAAAAACAGTCATGCACACGTTTATTCCCCCTGTGTTTGCGTAGATTCTTAAAACCCTGGTTGTTGCTCTGCTGGTGGCTGGAGTCATTCCACTGTTGCTGGGTCTGCTCTTTGAGCTGGTCATTGTGGCTCCACTCAGGGTACCTCTAGATCAAACCCCCCTCTTCTACCCTTGGCAGGTATGACGTCTGCTCTGTCTCCGATTTGTTTCTGTTGGGTGTAAAGTGAGCGTCCAACTGTTTTTATCCCCTCTGTTGTCTGCAGGACTGGGCTCTTGGAGTGCTTCATGCCAAAATCATAGCAGCCATCACTCTGATGGGTCCTCAGTGGTGGCTGAAGACTGTTATTGAGCAGGTACATTTTCTGTCATGTGATCATAATTGTGTCAATGTCGTGTCACAAAAACATTTTTTTCCACCCCCAAGGTGTATGCCAATGGAATTCGCAACATTGATCTTCAGTTTATCATCCGTAAACTGGCAGCACCCGTCATCTCAGTCCTACTGTTGTCCTTATGTGTGCCCTACATGATCGCGGCTGGGGTGGTGCCTGCTGTCGGTGAGCGTCTCAAACATGTTTCCCCAAACTTGAGTTGCTGCTGCTGTGTTACATGTGTGTGTTGCTTCCATAGGCGTGACCCCAGAAATGGAGATTCTAATGCAGAGGAGAATCTACCCATTCCTTTTGATGGTGGTCTCTCTCATCGGCATCCTGTCCTTTCAAATTCGACAATTCAAGCGTCTTTATGAGCACATCAAGAATGACAAGTAAAAGCAGTATAATTTTTAAGCATTTTATAAATTATATGTGTGGTTATTGTTGAATGGTTAATCATGAAGTCATGTCCGTGTTTTTGCAGGTACCTGGTTGGCCAAAGGCTTGTCAACTACGAAAGGAAAGCTGCAAGAGCAAGCTCAGCCCCTCCTTCTAACCCAATCACGGAATAGGTTTTCATCTGTGACACAGCGTAAATCGCTCCCAAACCCCTTTTTGATTCGTAACTCAGTCACTGGACTGTAAACGTTTAGAATCTCCACTGGTTAATGGTGGATTTCATGGAAGTTATTCAAGCCCTGACTTCCCTTTGATGCCTATTATAGGTAGGAAGGGAAACATGTATTATAATCACAGGACAGCAAAGTAAGCACGAGAAGGAGGGGCTTTGATTTTTTTTAGTTTTAATGTTCATATTGTCATTTTCGCCTTGCTTTGTAAAGAGCTGCCTGATAATTGTACATGTGTAAATACTTTGAATGCAGATTTTGTCTTACAAGAAAGACATGGATTAATGCTATAACATGGCCATTGTACATCTTAAAAAGTGTATGTATAATTTATTAAATCAAACTGGCAATTTGTTGGTTGTGTTGATGACAAGTAGACTTCATGTGACTGTCATTTGAACAACATCATCATCATCATCTCCATCCATCCATCCATCCATCCATCTTCTTCCGCATAGCCGAGATCCCAAGGCGTTCCCAGGCCAGCCGGGAGTCATAGTCTTCCCAACGCATACTTGCCAACCTTAAGATCTCCGATTTCGGGAGGTGGGGGGTGGGGCGGAGGCGTGGTTGGGGCGAGGGGCGTGGTTAAGAAGGGAGGAGTATAATTCACCAACTCAAGTATTTTTTATATATATATATGAAATACTTGACTTTCAGTGGATTCTAGCTATACATATTTAGAAATAGTTTAATTTCCGATGGCACCTATAAAATACACAGTAATAAAAACACAGTTCTACTAACTGTACTGTGCTTGCTGGTTACTAAAAAAAACCCAACAACACTTACCTAGTGGGGCGGCATAGCTCGGTTGGTAGAGTGGCCGTGCCAGCAACTTGAGGGGTTGCAGGTCCGATTCCCGCTTGTGCCATCCTAGTTACTGCCGTTGTGTCCTCGGGCAAGACACTTTACCCACCTGCTACCAGTGCCACCCACACTGGTTTAAAAGTAACTTAGATATTGGGTGTCACTATGTAAAGCGTTTTGAGTCACTTGAGAAAAGCGCTATATAAATATAATTCACTTCACTTCACCTTTCACTATTTGAGTAACCTTTGTTCTGCCATTTGTGTATTGGCGAGCGATCTCCGAATCCGAGAACATATATCACGGATTTGTTGTAGACATCCGCAAAGGGGAACGGGATGTTGCTTCCAGCTATCAGCATAGCCATCTTTGTCTCAGCATAAGATACACCATCGGGTTTCCATTTTGTGAGGTGGCCCAAAATACTGGGTTGTGAACGATGCTGCGCTGCGGACGCTTTGTGCGTCCCTGACCGTTCATGACTGAGTTCGGCCACCGTGTTCAATGGAGAAGTCTGTTCTACAAAATTTACAGGCAACATACCCCTTCCCCTTC
Organism: Nerophis ophidion; assembly: GCF_033978795.1. NCBI lineage: Eukaryota > Metazoa > Chordata > Actinopteri > Syngnathiformes > Syngnathidae > Nerophis > Nerophis ophidion. Next base: position 32,508,372 of record NC_084625.1, on the reverse strand, counting down.
GAACTCTCCTGGATAAACTGAAATTCTTGTTTCCAATCGTTGTGGAACTTGCAAGCGTATTTCTTCATTTTGCTCGTCGGCGGTGTAATATATTGGGTTAGAGTCAATAACCAGGTGACGTGATGAAGTTACGTCTCTTTACTGTGGGCTTCAGAACAGACTCCCTAATGCATGTTCCTTGACTGCACTTAAATGTAGAATATATGTAAATATATATTACATTTTATTCTATTCTTCGTACAGTAGATGGCAGTTTTGTCCTGTTTTAAGAGGGTCACAACATTGCTGAGTCATGTTCTCATGGCTCTGGAGGGGCCGTGGCCTCCAGCTCCGTGTGAATTTCGGGAGAAAATCTGTCCCGGGAGGTTTTCGGGAGAGGCGCTGAATTTCGGGAGTCTCCCGGAAAATCCGGGAGGGTTGGCAAGTATGCCCCAACGTGACCTGGGTCTTCCCTGTGGCATACTACCAGTCACATTCCCTAAACACCTCCCCAGGGAGGTGTCCAGGGTCCTTACCAGATGCCTGAACCACCTCATCGGGCTCCTCAATGTGGAGGAGCAGCTGCTTTACTTTGAGCTGCCCCTGAATCACAGAGCTTCTCACTCTATCTCTAAAGGAGATCCTTGTCACTCGACGGAGGAAACTCATTTTAGCCGCGTGTACCTGAGATCTTGTCCTTTCGGTCATGACCCAAAGCTCATGACCACACGTAAATTGACAAGTAAATTGAGAGCTTTGCCTTCCGCTTGCTACTTCACCACAACAGATCGATACAGGGTCAGCATCACTGCAGATCCGCCTGTCCATTTCACTTTTCACTCTTCCCCTCACTCGTGAACAAGACTCTGAGGTACTTGATCTCCACCCTTTTCTGTGCATGAACTGTGGACTCGCAAACGATCCAGTGAGAGTTGAAGATCCTGGCCAGATGAAGCCATCAGGTTGGTAGGTACTGTAGGTCTTTATTGTAATTGCACAAGTACAACAAAAGTTTGTTTACAGTACAAACCCGTTCCATATTAGAAAAAAAAAACTGAGTACAGGATTACAGAACAGGAACGCTGATGGGTCGCCACAAGGCATCCCTTTAAAGATGGGAAAAAGGTAAACTGGGGGGGAGGATGACAAAAAAATCCAAACCAGACTGGGCTCCTAAAGGGGCCCAGTCTGGAGTGGGGAAAACCCTCCATAGCAAAGCACATATACATATAACAAAAAACTCGAGACTTGCAACACAAGGGAGGGAGTGGGGGCTACGGTGGCAGGCTGCAACTCTTCAGGCGCTGCCCAGCCGGCCATTACCCCTAAGTGATTCATGTCAAGAGTGTTGGATAGAGGGCGGGGTATGTATGTGTGTGTGGCGTATATTTTTGTGAATGCATGTGTGTGTGTAAGCCAGACGCATGCCTCTGTTCCACAACCTTGGTGTTGTTGCAGCAGTCCAAATTCAACAACAGGTGTGTGTCCATGAGAGACAAGAAGGGAGTTTGTTGTGTCTTTGCTGCTCTGTCCTCCAGGAAAGTCTCAAAGCCAGGGGAACAATCCAAGTTAAAATGTTTTGTATGCGGGTGAAAATTATATTTGATTTTCACTCAAACTTGTCTATAACTAGTCCTCAAATTCATCCTGCAGGGCAAAACAGTCCGATATTATCCAAATCACAAGAGTGTCCACAGTGCTACCCGCATCCTCCAATCATTTGTGGCAGCTTTGTGGTACTCTGAAGACTGCCAGCAACGTCCAATTTGACAAAGCCAGGGAAACAATCCAAGTTAGAATGTTTCGTTTGCAGGTGAAAATAATATTTGCTCTTCACTCAAACTTGTCTATGAGTGGTCCCCAAATTAATTCTGCAGGGCGAGACAGTCCAATATTATCCAAATCACAAGTGTCCACAGTGCTGCCCGCATTCTCCAATCATTTGTGGCAGCTCTGGGGTACCCTGAAGGCTGCCAGCAACTTCCAATTTGTCGACGAACCAGAGCAACGCTTACTCTAATCAGCAGATGTCATGTTGTCATAATTCCGAATAGGTGGAAATCTTCATGTTCTCCCAAGAGTCCGTTGTGTGTCCAGCAACAACTGCTCCATCAAGACAAGCAGTATATCTTTTCCACAGTTCCACTACCAGGACAAAAAACAGACTGCAGCTACGCAATCTGAGGTTTGACACTCGGCCGTAGCCTCCTCTCCAGTACACCTAAATAGACCTCACCGGGAAGTCTGAGTTGTGTGATCCCACAATAGGTGGAACACACCCTCCGGTTTCCCTTCTTACAGAGAGGAACCACCACCTCAATCTGGCAATCCAGAGGCACCACCTCCGATGTCCACACGATGTTGCAGAGTCTTGGCAACCAAGACAGCCCCACTGCATCCAGAGCCTTAAAGGCCTACTGAAACCCACTACTACCGACCACGTAGTCTGATAGTTTATCTATCAATGATGAAATATTAACATTGCAACACATGCCAATACGGCCTTTTTAATTTACTAAATTGCAATTTTAAATTTCCCGGGAGTTTCGTCTTCGAAACGTCGTGTAATGATGACATGTATGCAAGACGTCACGGGTTTTTAAAAAGTATGAGCGCTGCGCACACACACAGCTAAATGTCGTCTGCTTTAACGACATAATTATACAGTTTTTTGGACATCTGTGTTGCTGAATCTTTTGCAATTTGTTAAATTAATAATGGAGAAGTCACAGTAGAAAAATGGAGTTGGGGGTGCTTTAGCCTTTAGCCACACAAACACACGGTGATTCCTTGTTTAAAATTCCTGGAGGTGAAACTTTACTATGGATCACAGCGAACATGGATCCCGACCACATGTCAACCAGCAGGTTTCAGTGAGAAATTTGTGGTTAAAAAGTCAGTTCTTACTGGAGAAAAGCTGAGCTTGTGCCGTCCATAGCTGCCGTCGACTCCCCTGAGACATTGGCCTCAATATACCCGTGGAGACACCGTTCTGACTATCAGGTAATATTAAACTCACTAAAACACTAGCAACACAATAGAAAAATAAGGGATTTCCCTGAATTACCTAGTATGTGTGTCTAAAAACATCGGAATCCGGCCCAATGCAATCACGGTTTGTTTTTTTTAAACTTTTTTTGTTTTTGTTTTTTTCTAGTCCGTCGCTATCAATATCCTCAAACACAACTATTTCATCCTCCCTCAAATTAATAGGGAAATTGTTGTTTTCTCGGTCTGAATAGCACTTTTTGTTGGAGGCTCCCATTAAAAACAATGTGAATATGTAAGGAGCCATCAAACGGGACGTCTTCGTCTGCGACTTCCGGTAGAGGCAGGGCTTTTCTGTTAGCGACCAAAAGTTGCGAACTTTATCGTGGATGTTCTCTACTAAATCCTTTCAGCAAAAATATAAGTTAATGGTGTTTAATGATAATACAATCATGTTTAACACACATAGATTCCTTTCTTTCATGAAGACAAGAATATAAGTTGGTGTATTTGATTCTGATGATTTGCATTGATTGGAATTAGACAGTGGTGCTGATAACGTCCGCATTTTCAAATGGAGGGAAAAAAAAGTCCTCCTTTCTGTCCAATACCACATGAAAGTGGTTGGATTTGGCATCTCATTTGTCCAACTTGCTTACTCATTTTTAAACACTTTGTTATGAGAGTAGCATATGTGTGTGGCCCTTTAATGTCTGGCAGCAGGTGAGTGACGTCAGTGAGTGTGCGGGTGGGTAAGCAAGTGAGAAAGCGGTCGCTGAGGGCGGGGGAGAAATACATTGGCATCAAACTCCGGTCTTTAGAGTTTTGACAGTAGGTATGGAGTCTCTAGAAATAAAATGTGTTTCTCTGCGTCCGCCCTATTAGTGATTTTTTTCTTAAATATGAGCTTGCAGCAGCCAGCGTCATCTCACAAGATGACGCTGAATGTGCCGAGAATGTCAAACAACTGACGAAAGTGAAGTCTTGGTATGATTGATGATTGCTCATTTTTATGTATATTTTTTAATGCCTGGCTTGAGATCGACTGACACACCCTCCGAGATCGACCAGTCGATCGCGATCAACGTAATGGGCACCCCTGCTTTCCCTCCACCAATCCACAACATCCTGAGTTTAAGTCAGCAGCACAGCATCCCCACCATACACGGTGCTGACCGTACACTGCTTATCCCTCCTGAGGCGGAAAATGATGGTCCAGAATTGCTTCGAAGCCGTTAGGAAGTCATTTTCCATGGCTTCCCCAAAATGTTGTCATGTTCGTGTTTTTGCCTCTGTAACCATCAAAGCCACTTGTTGTTTGGCCTGTCAGTACCTGTCGGCTGCCTCTGGGGTCCCACGTACCAAAAGGACCTGATAAGCCTCTTTCTTCAGCTTGACGGTATCCCTCACCGTTGGTGTTCACCAGCGAGTTCTGAAATTACCGTCGCGAGAGGCACCAACCACCTTGCGGCCACAGCTCTGTTTTGCCGCCTCGAAAATAGGGGTACGGAACATGGTCCACTCAGACTTAATATCCTGCGCCACCCTCGTGACATGTTGAAAGTTCTTCTGGAGGTGGGAATTGAAACTCTCTTTAACCGGAAACTCTGCTACACATTCCCAGCAGACCCTCACAGTGCGTTTGGGCCTTCATGGTCTGTTCGGCGTCCTACCCCACCATCAGAGCCAGAGATTGGTAGAACACTCCGCCCCTCTCTTCAGGAGTGTTCAAAACAACAGAACACAAATCCGATGACACAACAACAAAATCGATCATCGAACTGCAGGGCGTCTTGGTGCCAAGTTCACATATGGACACTCTTTTGTTTGAACATGGTGTTTAGTCCAATAACAAAACATCACTCCAGTTCAGATCCGGGCGGCAGGGAGGCCAGTCACTCTTCCAGGTTTCACTGTTGTTGCTAATGTAAGTGTTGAAGTCACCCAGCAAAACAAGACGATAACACAGGTGGGTATTCTGACCTGCTGTTTGGTGCGTAAACACAAACTACAGTCAGGACCCAACTCCCCACCTGAAGGCGGACAGAAGCTGCCCTCTTGCCTACTGGGTTTAAACTCCATGGCTTGCGGCCCCACTGCTCTGAGCCGTGGGGCCGGAAGTATTGCCACCCCAGCCTATCGCCTCTCAGTGCTTGTAACGCCAGAGTGAAAGAGAGTCCAGCCCCTCCCAGGAGAACAGGTTCCAGAGATCTTGTTGTGAAGTGAGTCGGACTATATTCAGCAAGAACTTCTCCACTTTGCGCACCAGCTCAGATTCTTACCCCCAGCAAGGTGCTGTTCTACGTCCCAAGAGCTAGATTCTGTACCTAAGGATCAGACTGCCTAGGGCCCTGTCTTCGGCTGCCGCCCTTTCCACATTTCAACCGATCTCTATGCCCCCTCTTATGAGTGGTGAGCCCATTGGTGGGGGGACTCACGTTGCCTCTTCGGGCTGTGTCAGCCAGGCCCATAGGGCCCTGGCCCGGCTACCAGGCACTCGCCATTTTGCCCCACCTCCTGGAAATCTGACTCCTTATTTTTTCTTTTTTTATAAAGGTCTTCGAGCTGCTCTTTGTCTCATCACTCACCGAGGACTGGTTTGTCTTGGGAGACCCTACCAGAAGGTATATAGAAGCCCTTGGACAACACAGCTCTTAGGATCATTGGGAGAAACAAACTCTACAATGATAAGGTGGCAGCTCAGAGGATTATCAGTGTCTGTAAATTCACTTTCGCACGAATAATTTTTATATGATTTCTCCTCAAGGAAGTGAAAAAGGGTGTTCACTAAACATAGTTGCACTCAGAAGACACTTAATTCTAAAATTGAAAGATCATAACCGGTTGTACTTTGATAAAAATAAAGCATGTTACAGTTATTTACAATGAATCATTCTGTGAAGTATTACTTGTAGTTTTGGACAAGGAAAAAATTATACACAATTATTCAGTCCAGTCCTAGACCATTTGAGATGGTAATCAATATATTTTAAAATTAGACTTAGACTAAGACTTAGACTTCCTTTTATTGTCATTCAAATTTTAACTTTACAGTACAGATAAGAACAAAATTTTGTTGCATTAGCTTGTTGTAGTGCAGGATAAAAGAGCAATAAGGTGTAGATGTAAATAAATAGATTAATGTCCAGATAAATATATAGTACTTTTGCATATGCATCCAAGTTTATGGATGTATGTTATATTGTCTTTATATTCTAGCGAGTTAATCCGTTTGGGGGGGGAATTGAGGTGAATATTTTGATGCGTTCAAAAGTCTAATGGCTTGAGGGAAGAAGCTGTTACAGAACCTGGAGGTTCTACTACGGAGGCTGTGGAGCCTCTTTCTAGAGTCCAGCAGTGAAAACAGTCCTTGGTGGGCGTGGGAGGAGTCTCTGCAGATTTTCTGAGCCCTGGTCAGGCAGCGGCTTTTTGCAATTTCCTGGATAGGAGGAAGAGGAGTCCTGATGATATTTTCCGCCGTCCTCACCACTCTCTGGAGAGACTTCCACTCTGAGGCACTGCAGGCTCCAGTCCAGACAGAGATGCAGTCGGTCAGTAGGTTCTTTATAGTTCCTCTGTAAAATGTGCTGAGAATGGAGTGAGGGAGCCGTGCTCTTTTCATCCGACGCAAAATGTGCATGCGCTGCTGAGCTCTTTTTACAAGAGCTCCAGTGTGTAGGGACCAGGTTATATTGTCTGTTATCTCCACTCCCAGGAACTTGGTGCTGCTTATGATCTCCACTGCTGTGCCGTTTATGAAGAGTGGAGGGTGGCTGGACTGGTGCCCCCTGAAGTCGACAATGATCTCCTTGGTCTTGACGACGTTCAGGACCAGGTTGTTGATTCTGCACCAGTCAACCAGATGTTTCACCTCCTCCCTGTAGTCCATGTCGTTGTTACTGATGAGGCCCACTACTCTTGTGTCGTCCGCATACTTCACAAATGTCTTAGTCAATATAAATTAGCTACATGAGTTAATTAGTCTGCGATGAGCTGGCGACTTGTCCAGAGTGTAAATGCCTTCCGCCTGAATGCAACTGAGATAGGCTCTCGCGACCCCAAAAGGTACTAGCGGTAGAAAATGGATGGATGGATGAATAGTTAATTAGCTAATTAACTTAGAGAGACTCAATCATTTCATAGTACATTTGCCACTGAATTGTTGATGCTTTTATTTTTTCAATACTTTTTCAGAACTTTATTTCAACAATAGTGACTCCAACACTTTTATGTTGGAGCCACTATGGACTGGACTTTACAATATTATGCTAGACCCACTCGACGTCCATTGCTTCCGGTCTCCCCTGGGAGATTGGTTACCCACATCTGCAGTCCTCTCCAAGGTTTCTCATCGTCATTCTCATCTACGTCCCACTGGATTGTGAGTTTTTCTTTGCCCTTATGTGGGTTCTGATCTGTGGATGTCGTTGTGGCTTGTGCAGCCCTTTGAGACACAAAATAAACACCACAATAATACGAAGATATAGAAAAAAATCCATATATTTTTTTCAAAATGTGTACATAAAAATATTTACATTTAACTTTCCAGACAAAAATCCAAGATAACTACTATTAAAGGCCCACTGAAACCCACTACTACCGACCACACAGTCTGATAGTTTATACATCAATGATGAAATATTAACATTGCAACACATGCCAATACGGCCTTTTTAATTTACTAAATTGCAATTTTAAATTTCCCTCGAAGTGTCCTGTTGAAAACGTCGCGGAACGATGATGCTTATGTTGACGCGTGCTTGTGACGTAATTGGTTAGAGCGGACATTTTATCCCACCACCACTCACGGCTAAAAGTCGTCTGCTTTAATCGCATAATTACACGGTATTTTGGACATCTGTGTGGCTGAATCTTTTGCAATTTGTTCAATTAATAATGGAGACTATAAAGAAGAATGCTGTTGGTGGAAAGCGGTATATTGCAGCCGGCTGTAGCAACACAAACACAGCCGGTGTTTCTTTGTTGTGAAGCTTTAATATGGAACAGAGCGGTCAAGCAAACATGTTTCTCTACCACATGTCAACCGGCAGGTTTCGGTGGGAAAATTGTGGTAATAAGTCGGCTCTTACCGGAGACATGAGCGGAGCTTGCGTCCTCCTGCAGCTGTCAAAGAGGCAGCTGCGACTTTCTTGGCTCCTCCATGTCTTCCATCAGAGACACTGGCGGTCACCACACCCCTCCGACTTTCAGGTACGACTTTATAATCTCACTAAAACACTAGTAACACAATAAGCAGAAAATTGATTTTCCAGAATTATCCTAGTAAATGTGTCTAAAAACATTTGAATCGCTCCCACTGCCATCGCCTTTTTTTAATTTTTTTTTGTTTCTAGTCCTCGCTCATACTTGCCAACCCTCCCGGATTTTCCGGGAAACTCCCGAAATTCAGCGCCTCTCCCGAAAACCTCCCGGGACAAATTTTCTCCCGAAATTCGAGCGGAGCTGGAGGCCACACCCCCAACATTGAGTCGGATCTGACTCAATGTTGTGACCCTCTTAAACGGGACAATACTGCCATCTACTGTACATGGAATAGAATGTAAATATATTCTACATTTGTTCTGAAGCCCACAGTAAAGAGACGTAACTTCATCATGTCGCCTGGTTATTGACTCCAACCCAATATATTACACCGTCGACGGGCAAAATGAAGAAATACGCTTGCAAGTTCCAAAACGATTGGAGACAAGAATTTCAGTTTATCCAGGAGAGTTCGAAGGGGAAGGGGTATGTTGCCTGTAAATTTTGTAGAACAGACTTCTCCATTGAACACGGCGGACGAACGAATATACTCAGCCGTGAACGGTCAGTGAAGCACAAAGCGTCCGCAGTGCAGTATCGTTCACAACCCAGTATTATGGGCCAGCTCGCAAAATAGAGACCCGATGGTGTAACTTATGCTGAGACAAAGATGGCTTTGCTAATAGCTGGAAGCAACATCCCGTTCTCATTTGCGGATGTCTACAACAAATCTGTGAAGGATATGTTCCCGGATTCGGAGATCGCTCCCCAATACGCAAATGGCAGAACATAGGTTACTCAAATAGTGAAAGGTAAGTGTTGTTGTTGTTTTTTATTAACCAGCAAGCACAGTACAGTTAGTAGAACAACTGTGTTTTTATTACTGTGTATTTGATAGGTGCCGTCGGAAATTCAACTATTTATTTTATTTATATATATAACAAAACAAATATATATAGCTAGAATTGATGGAAAGTCAAGTATTTCATACATCTATATATATATATAATATATACATATATAATATATATATATATATTTATATATATATATATTCTATATATATATATATATATATATATATATATATATTATATATATATTTATATATATATATAAATGAAATATATATGAAATACTCGAGTTGGTGATTTTAACGCCACCCCTCTTAACCACACCCCCCGCCCAACCACGCCCCCAACCACGCCTCCGCCCCACCCCCGAAATCGGAGGTCTCAAGGTTGGCAAGTATGGCTTCACTCTAGCATTCCTCATCCACAAATCTTTCATCATCGCTCAAATTAATGGGGAAATCGTCGCTTTCTCTGTCCGAATCGCTCTTGCTGCTGGTGGCTATGAATATAAACAATGTGAGGATGTGAGGAGCCCTACAAGCCGTGACGTCATGCGCACATCGTCTGCTACTTCCGGTATAAGCAAGGCTTTTTATTAGCTACCAAAAGTTGCGAACTTTATCGTGGATGTTCTCTACTAAATCCTTTCAGCAAAAATATGGCAATATCGCAAAATGATCAAGCATGACACATAGAATGGACCTGCTGTCCCCGTTTAAATAAGAAAATCTAATTTCATTAGACCTTTAAAGGCCTACTGAAACCCACTACTACCAACCACGCAGTCTAATAGTTTATATATCAATGATGAAATATTAACATTGCAACACATGCCAATACGGCCTTTTTAGTTTACTAAATTGCAATTTTAAATTTCCCGGGAGTTTTTTATTGAAAACGTCGCGTAATGATGACGTGTACGTGTGACGTCACGGGCTGTTAGGAAGTATGAGTGCTGCGCACACACACAGCTAAAAGTAATAATAATCACACAGTATTTTGGACATCTGTGTTGCTAAATCCTTTGCAATTTGTTAAGTTGATATTGGAGAAGTCAAAGTAGAAAGATGGAGTTGGGAAGCTTTAGACTTTAGCCACACAAACACACGGTGATTCCTTGTTTAAAATTCACAGAGGTGAAACTTTACTACGGATCACAGCGAACATGGGTCCAACCGAATGTCAACCAGCAGGTTTCGGTGAGAAAATTGTGGTAAAAAGTCACTTTTTACCCCAGATCAGCTGAGCTTGTGCCGCCCATAAAGCTACCATCGACTTCCCTGAGACATGGCGTCAAGACACCCGTGGACACACCCTTCCGACTATCAGGTACTATTAAACTCACTATAACACCAGCAACACAATAGAAAGATAAGGGATTTCCCACAATTATCCTAGTAAATGTGTCTAAAAACATCTGAATCCGTCGCAATGCAATCACGTTTTTTTCTTTTTCTAGTCCGTCGCTATCAATATCCTCAAACACAAATTTTTCATCCTCGCTCAAATTAATGGGGAAATTGTCGTTTTCTCGGTCTGAGTAGCACTTGTTGTTGGACGCTCCCATTAAAAACAATGTGAAGATGTGAGGAGCCATCAACATGTGACGTCATCGTCTGCGACTTCCGGTAGAGGCAGGGCTTTTCTGTTTGCAAGCAAAAGTTGCAAACTTTATCGTGGATGTTCTCTACTAAATCCTTTCTGTAAAAATATGGCAATATCGCGAGATAATCAAGTATGAAACATAAAATGGACCTGCTATCCCCGTTTAAATGAGAAAATCTCATTTCAGTAGGCCTTTAAAAATGTGTTGTGATTATGATTTCCAGTATTTCCGCGTGGTGTTGCTGCGCTCTGGTGACGTCACACACCGACACGCCCTTTCCCCCCTTCACAAATAGAGAAAGATGGCGCCCACTCACGTCCTGAGATGCTGTCAACGGGGATTAGCATGGATACCTGTGATTTTTATTGCGCTGGTCATTTGCTGGTCTTATTATGCCTACGTGGTGGAGCTGTGTGTATGTAAGTGGGCATCTTGCCGCCACCTTTCATCTTTTTTAGAGCCGCCTTTTCCATAGCATTGTAGGCGATACAGACCGCCGCCGCTCGTCCGCCAGTAGGAAGTCAAGGGACGGACGGACGGCAGCCCAATAACACAACTTGCCCGCATTGTTCGGAGTATACTTATTATTGCAAATATTGTACACCAGACACACTTTTTCTTGTGCTGTGTTAATGCCTCAGCTTTAGTGTCGAGTTGGGTAGAAAAGTGGACATCCGTTTTTGCTTCATTTAGCTCCACTAGCTAGCAGTTCAATTGTGTCAAATGTTTTGTCAGTATTTATCGTCCCTAAAAAGAACAAAACGTGATTAAAACATCGATTTGTTCAACTGCTGGCGCCAAAATTGGCCAAAACAATCTGTCTATCTGTGTTGGCCCTGCGATGAGGTGGCGACTTGTCCAGGGTGCAAACTGCCTTCCGCCCGATTGTAGCTGAGATAGGCGCCTGCGCCCCCCGCGACTCCAAAAGGGAATAAGCAGTAGAAAATGGATGGATGGACAATCAGAGAAACAGAACAAACTAAAAGATGTGCTTTATAAAAATACAGTACTGTTGAATGTGTGCATTCGTGCAATGCAGCAGTTCGTTGTGTAATGATGAACCTACCCTAGCATTCATCCATTCATTTTCCATCCAGCTTCTTTTCATGATGGTAATGGATGAGCTGGAGCCTATGCCAGCTGTCCCTGGGTGAGAGGCGGTGAGCAAGCTTGGACTAGTCCCCAATCAATGTGTTGTAAGCACAATACCAATGGCGCGCAATTTGCAAAATGCGCAACCGCATTTTGCAAATTTAATGTCAAATCAAATCAAACGTTTATTGGATTCATCACTATACAGTGTACATCCACGACTAAACTACTGACTAAACTACTACCAAGTGTGGATTCAGGCCGGGTGGCCTATTTCAAGTTCCAGCTAACCCTACATTATTATATTTTATAAATAGTAAACCAAGTTGGGGTAGTAGTTTAGTCGTGGATGTACACTATATAGTGATGAATCTAATAAACATTTGATTTGATTGGATTTGACAATAAATTTGCAAAATGCGGTTGCGCATTTTGCAAATGGCGCGCCATTGGTATTGTGCTTACAACAAATGACAGGGCACATACAAACAACAATGAAAGGGGAACTGCGGTTTGTTTGGATTTTTGCCCACTAACAATTCCGATTCACGACCGGAATAGACACGTTTTTCTTTTTTTCTGCATTTTAACGTGTAAATAAATGTTAGCAAAAGTCAAGTAAAAATTAAGCCAAATAGAACTGCTGTATTTCACTTATAAATCATTCTAACACCCAAAAAACCCAAACATGTTACATATATGCTGTAAGTAAATTTGTAATGTAACATTTACCCCCCTGAGATTGGTAGGTTGTGAGTTCAAACCCCAGCTGAGTCATACCTAAGACTATAAAAATGGGGAGCCATTAACTCCCTGCTTGGCACTCAGCATCAAGGGTTGGAATTGGGTGTTAAATCACCATAAATCAGGGGTCTCAAACTCAGTTTACCTGGGGGCCACTGGACGCAGAGTCTGGGTGAGGCTGGGTCGTAAGAAAAGATTTCTTTAAAAAAAAGGTTGCATACTCCTCAGCATGTCTAGCTGTATAATGAAGTTTCAAATTGTATTCCTTGTGCACCGCAACTTTCTCTGTGCAAATAAGACACATCGGGTTGCCCCTGTGCTCAACAAAGAAATATTGCATCTCCCACTTTTTCTGGAATTGTCTTTGCACATCACCGACCTTTTCTCTTCACTGCAGGAATTGAAAAAGACATGTTTGAGGTTGTGGAATATGTTTGTATTTAGCCGACGCACGGATAATAATGTTATTTCTGCAATGTGTGTCGTTCCACTTTTCCTCCCTATAGCAACATGGTGGTCAGTGGATGGTACCGGGATGGGGAGCGCAAAAAAAGTGACAGTTACCAGAGTGTTATCCGGCGTCATATAGAAATATAGGTAGTGTTTGTGTGAGGCAATGCAAATTAAACAATAAAAAAAAAAGAACGGTTTGAATTAGGGTTGTCCCAATCCGATATTTGGATCGGATTGGCCGCCGATATTTGCCATAAAATGCGTATCGGCAAGGCATGGGAAAATGCCGATCCAGATCCAGTTAAAAAGAAAAACTACGGTCCGTGTTTTCCAACACACCGATTTAAACAATACATTTCACTCTTCTGCTGCTTTTCCCTAAACTCCGTTCCGCATTTTCCAGAACACCTTCAAAACATCCATAGGTCTGCTGCGTTCTAACCGTTCAGACTGCCGTGGGAATTAAAAGTTACTGTAAAAATGTCAGCTGTGTGTGATTATTTTACCCAACAAAACGAAAAATATGAAGAGGTGGAGTGCAAAACATGCCACAATAAAGTCAAGCGTGGTGGTAAAGTTGTAAGACATTTTAATGACTCTTGCGAGTGAGAGGCTTTTTAGCACACATCATAGATGAACACAGGAGCAGGCTGACACCTGAGCATCTTGAAGTGCTTTGTTAGAAATAATCTCCCCATTATGCTTGGACTTCAATTGTTTGCCCCTCCTGACTGGGGCAAACAATTGAAGGGAGTGTGTAGATATATATATAGTTTTTTAAAGTTTACACTTGTTCAAGAGCAAGTATTGATGCTGAGTTATAGACATTTTATCCCACCAGGTTGTTTTTGTGTTTTGCTTTTTTTTAATAATGTTTACAGCATTATTTGCACTTTATACTGTTCACTTTTTTTCTGTTTAATGATGCCATTTCTGTTTGTCATGTTTAATATTTGATTTTTTGTGTTCATCCTTGAATACCAACTATTGTGTATTGTTCAAACTCAACTAATTCAGCTGGCTAGTTGTTATCAAGAGTACTAAAATCCTTTTCAGCATGAATCTGACAACTAAGTAGATTAAATAACTTTAAACTTTAATACATGCTCGGATGGGCCAGTATCGGCCAATATTGGATCGGAAGTGCAAAAACAATATCGGTATCGGATCAGAAGTGCAAAAACCTGGATCGAGACATGCAGAGTTTTTTCTAACATGCAGAAGCCCGACTAGAACCCGGAGAAAACCCACTGCCACACAGATTCCATTCCTTGCTCACCTCAGATTGTGTTGACTCAAGCATATAACAACTAAAATTAGGGTGGACACTGGGACATTATGGCATTATGGCAATATATATTTTTACCTAAATTTCTTTTGGGAAAACAAGCACACATGACAGGAATAATTCAAAACAAGGTTTGCTTTTATCTTTGCCAAAAACCTACTAAAATAACCAAAATTTCCCTACAGGGATTAGAATTTCGGCTGTTATTGTGTTAAAAAAATCACTTTATACTGTATATTGTAATTTTGGGTTGCAAAGATAGAATAAAGCTTAAATTTATGTTCTCTTGCTTCGATTAATTGTTCGTGTAACTAATAAAAAGTGATAAAATCCAGACGGTATGGAGTTCCTTGAACTTTGAATACGCGCGACATAGTTTCCTCACAGCTGCTGCAATTGTGCGCTCATGAGAACGGTGGTGTGTGGTGGGGGAAGAGCGGACAGCTTTTATTTTATAAATATTGCAATTACATTTTTGATGATGTGCATTTCTAAGAAAAAAGAATGAGGTTTATGAAAAGCAGAAAAATATGTATCTATTTTATCTCAAATACGCTTAAGAGATATTACTCCATTAACTAATAGATAGATTACTCTATTGCAAAAATAATAAATATCCCAAGTTGACAACATAGCGATATCAATTTTAGATTTGTTCCCTTACTTTTGGATAGAGAAAATATGCACAAATGACAGTGATGATTAAATTTTTTTTTATTTTTTTTTGTCAAAAGCTTACCAAAGTAATCCCAGTTTTCTTCATGGAATTAAAGTGCCAGTTGTTCTTTTGTTTTAAAAACTTTGTGTCTATCTGTGTTGGCCCTGCATTGAGGTGGCGATTTGTGCAGCGTGTACCCCGCCTTCCACCCGAGTGCAGATGGGATAGGCTCCAGCCCCCTCTGCGATCCCGAGAGGGACAAGCGGTAGACAATGATGGATGGATAGTTTCAAAAGAAGACTTGTTTACATTCACATTGAAAGCCGCACCATTTTCAAACTGTTTTATTTTTTTGCAGGAATTTTAGGCAGTCTAAGGGGAAAAAAGTACACCATTTTTTATTTCATAAATTATCCGTAACATAAAAACTTGAATTTTGATATATCGGCCAGGCCTACAAAAAAATCTATGAGTTTTGCCTTTAACAAAACAAAATAAGTGATGTTTTCTTTATTTTTGTCTAGCTTCCTTGCTAAGTTTATTTTTGTCTGTGCTTGAGAAGCAACACATTTTCTAGATTTTGTTCAATATCTTCTCTCAAACCTTCCTTCTGCTGCTGTAATTTGAGTACAATGTGCTGACACGACAAGTTCATGAATAGGGCTAGCAGATTTTTAGTCTTTAAAGCATTGGATTGGGGGTTGTAAATTGTGACAGGAATTGGAGGCATGTGCAGTTATTTCACTGAGCCCTGTAAAGATGCCCTTGACTCTGCCAAAGTGACACCAACGCTATTCCTCCTTTTCTATACAAGTGTATTAAAAAAACATCAAAGTAGAAAAAATCTGAACCGTAAATCGATTCCAACTGGACTGTTCAGGTTGTCTTAGAAGACGTTTTGCTTACAGACGTTGAAATACAAAGGGGTGAGGCCCTCCACTCACAGTATTGTAATGTAATTGTTGTACAATTCCTAATAAACATTAGAGAAGTATGACAAACTGTCCAACATTTGAGGACATGGAAACAAAGTATTTACATAAAAAGATACTTATAATCCAGCATAGATAAAAAAGTTGCAGACAAGGCACTTATTTGCTTTAAAAGAAAACACAATTTATTGCGTAATTTAAGTTTTAGTTTCTTCGCAAGTTTTTTCATGTGGCTTTTAAAAGTTAGGAAGTCATCAGTTAGTACACTACAGAATTAATATTATTGTACCACCTTTATGACATTCCTTCATAGACACCGCTGATATAGTTTTACTCTTGTCAGCATGAAAAACTAGCTTTAATTTTAGAAGTGAAAGGTGGACCGCGTCAAAAACTTTATGCTGGGACTCAATAGCTTGTGCAAGAGATTATCCATATCCGTAAAAAGAGAGTTGTCATTTGCATAGAAACGCATATTAAAGTCAGACACATTTGGACCCAAATCATTAATGCATAAAATGGATTACAGGAGCCCCTAAACAGAGCCCTATGGCATCCCATTGAGGATAGATTCACATCTAAATTGCGATTTTATTAGTTCTAATTCTAAATAGTTTGTAACCTCTTTTGAAAAAGTTGTACCTATGATTAATATACAAAAAAAACATATTTCAAGAATCTATTCGGAACCAAATGGTATCGTGTTGCCCCAAAAAATTCCCACTCTAGAGCAAACTTTCTTGTTTTTATAGAATGACTTGTGTTGTGTTGCCAATCTAAAGGTGTAACACAATTAATCTGGGTAAACTTCTTAACATGAGTGATCAAAAGCGTTAAAAAAACAAATTTGATGTCGTTTTTGTAGTTTTATGGAACAGCGTGGCTTAGATGGTAAAGTGGCCGTGCGAGCAACTTGAGGGTTCCGGGTTCGATCCCCGCTTCCTCCACCCTTGTCATCTCCATTGTGTCCTTGGGCAGGACACTTTGCTTGCTCCTGATGGGTCCCGGTTAGGGCCTTGCATGGCAGCTCCTGCCATAGTGTGTGAGTGGGTGGATGTGGAAATAGTGTGAAAGCGCTTTTAGTACCTTGAACTTAGGTAGAAAAGCGCTATTCGAGTATATCCCATTTAACAATTTATGTGTGTATCCTCTTTCGGCTCTCTAAAAATATGCCTGACAGACTGTTTACACAGTGCTCCCTTTATTTTATTAGTCACATTTATTTCCCTGTCTTTTACAGTCACCATCCCCAGTGTAGGAGAGAAGGGTAAGCTTGTGTGTTGCTTTTAAATGTGTTTTGCCGCAGCAAAATATGCTGACATTTGAGTTTTTTCCTCTAATGCTGATATGAATATTTTTCCAGTTGTATACCTCATCTTCTTCCACCTCTCTTTCGTCCTGTTTGTGTGGTCTTATTGGAAGACCATCTTCACAAAGCCTGCCAACCCTTCCAAAGAGGTAATCCAGAGGGATTCTTCTGGGGTTTTCAGGCCAATCCCCCCAAATCTACAAATTGCTGTTTGTTTTCAAGTTCTGCCTCCCAAAGAATGAAAAGGAGCGCTACGAGAAGGAGGAGCGGCCAGAATCCCAGCAAGAGATTCTGTGGCGAGCCGCCACTATCCTGCCACTTTATACGCGCACTGGGGCAGGAGGTGCGCAAACACCCCTAATGTCTCCTTGTTTATCCCACACCTCAGTACTTACCACTTTTTGGGTTGCAGCTATCCGTTACTGTGACCGCTGTCAAGTTATCAAGCCGGACCGTTGTCATCACTGCTCGGCATGTGACATGTATGGTTTTATTTATCACTTCCATTTTCTCTTCCTTATCCGTCAAACTTTGTTGACGTGATATGTAATTGTGTTTAATCTGCTTTGTGATAGGTGCGTGCTGAAGATGGACCACCATTGTCCATGGTATGGAACCAATTCTCACATTTGTAAAAGCACAATATTTATACCACAAACACTCACTGGCTGCAGCCACAACATTAGGTACACCTGCATCAGACCTGTCTCAAAACATCAGCCACTGTTTAATCAGATATCCTCCAAATAGCTTTTTGTGTGTAGTGTAACTCACCGCATTGACAAGGGATGTCGTAATACAATATTTTCACTTCGGCTATTGATTTTGGAGCCCTGCGTATTGGCCGATACCGATTATAATACAATATCAATATAAATCATATTACATGCTTTTATAATTCTGTAGTGTGCAATGTTAGAAAAGGCTTGGTCAAATAAAATTACGGTACTCAAAGAACAATGTTCGGTATGAAAAACACTTACCTAATGACATGTTTATGCTTTTGAAGTAGATTGTTAATTTGAGTTTTGTCGACACCTATATGTCACAATAATTCATTAAATTGAGGACATGATGTCGTAAATTGAATGATGCGGAGACGTTTGTTACTGGACACTTAAATACTCTTCTTCCTTGGAGACTTTGTGTTTGTAAGTAATATACAACTATAATTTTTTGATACTTGTTTATATTGACAAATGTGCTGTTTTAGAATGCAATATTGTTAAATTACAGACACTTATCACGTATGTCTAGTTTGTGTGCCGTTGGGTGTTTAGTTATTGTTTAGCTGCGAGCTCCTAGTAACCTATAGCCTAGCATGTTTACATTTTTGTAAATGAGTTCGCTAAAATACAAGAAACGATCAAGCTATGTGTTAACTGACTGTCCAGCTTTGCACAAGTAAACACGCTGCAGGGCTGCTTGTATCACTGTATATTTAAACATGCGTCTAGGGCAAAGCGTGGCCTGGGGGCCACTTACAGGTCGCGGCAAATTTTTTTAGCGACTAACCGCACATTTGAAATATACTATTACCAAGAAACTTTGAATGCACAGTTGTTTTTTTTCAAGCCGATACCCATAATTGTTTGGCTTAGTGTGTGTGTGTGTATATATATATATATATATATATATATATATATGGCTTCACGGTGGAAGAGGGGTTAGTGCGTCTGCCTCACAATACGAAGGTCCTTTAGTCCTGGGTTCAATCCCAGGCTCGGGATCTTTCTGTGTGGAGTTTGCATGTTCTCCCCGTGAATGCGTGGGTTCCCTCCGGGTACTCCGGCTTCCTCCCACTTCCAAAGACATGCACCTGAAATAGGTTGATTGGCAACACTAAATTGGCCGAGTGTGTGATTGTGAGTGTGAATTTTGTCTGTCTATCTGTGTTGGCCCTGCGATGAGGTGGCGACTTGTCCAGGGTGTACCCCGCCTTCCGCCCGATTGTAGCTGAGATAGGCGCCAGCACCCCCCGTGACCCCAAAAGGAAATAAGCGGTAGAAAATGGATATATATATATAAATATAAATATATTAGGGGTGTGGGAAAAATTGATTCGAATACGAATCGCGATTCTCACGTTGTGCGATTCAGAATCGATTCTTTTTTTTTTTTTTTTAAATCGATTTTTTTTTTTTTTCAATCCAACAAAACAATACACAGCAATACCATAACAATGCAATCCCATTCCAAAACCAAACCTGACCCAGCAACACTCAGAACTGCAGTAAACAGAGCAATTGAGAGGAGACACAAACAAGAGACAGAACAGACCAAAAGTAATGAAACAAAAATGAATATTATCAACAACAGTATCAATATTAGTTATAATTTCAGCATAGCAGTGATTAAAAATCCCTCATTGACATTATCATTCGACATTTGTAAAAAAAAAAAAAAAAAAGAACAATAGTGTCACAGTGGCTTATACTTGCATCACATCTCATAAGCTTGACAACACACTGTGTCCAATATTTTCACAAAGATAAAATAAGTCATATTTTTAGTTCCTTTAATAGTTAAAACAAATGTACATTATTGCAATCAGTTGATAAAACATTGTCCTTTACAATTATAAAAGCTTTTAAAAAAAAAATCTACTCTGCTAGCATGTCAGCAGACTGGGGTAGATCCTGCTGAAATCTCGTGTATTGATTGAATACAGAATCGTTATGAATCGGAAAAATACCGTTTTTGAATCGAAAATCAAGTTGAATCAAAAAAAAGATAAATAATGATAAATGGGTTGTACTTGTATAGCGCTTTTCTACCTTCAAGGTACTCAAAGCGCTTTGACACTACTTCCACATTTACCCATTCACACACACATTCACACACTGATGGAGGGAGCTGCCATGCAAGGCGCCAACCAGCACCCATCAGGAGCAAGGGTGAAGTGTCTTGCTCAGGACACAACGGACATGACGAGGTTGGTACTAGGTGGGATTTGAACCAGTGACCCTCGGGTTGCGCACGGCCACTCTCCCACTGCGCCACGCCGTCCCTACTGCGCCACGCCGATATATAACCGAATCGCAACCCCAACAATCGATATTGAATCGAATCGTGGGACACCCTAAGATTCGCAGCCCTAATATATATATATATATATATATATATATATACATATATATATATATATATTTTTTTTTTTTTAAATATATATTTTTATAACTAGTTTTTGTACACATTTCTCTGCTATTGGCTTTGGGGCAGCTCCTTTTGCAGCAGTCATCTATGTAAACACTGTGGTATTGATGCTGGCTTTTAATGGAGCCTATAGATTTGATGTGTTGAAGCGCAATGTTCTTTCCCTTGTTTGCAGAATATTCGGCACAAATTTCAAGCAAAATTACAATTGTTGTTTTACTAACTGGCATATTGACATAAATGTTTATTCATTTTGCATTGTCCCTGTAACAAATAAACTACACAAATTTAAATATTCAATATCAGTTGAATAACAACTGGTAAATTGGAGTACAAGAAGGATCATATCTCTTAGCTGCTGGACAGTTTGCTAACTTTCTCAACCTTTAAAACACTTTTCCAGCAGGTCTTTGTCAGGGCTGCATGTCTCCAGCTTACTGTTGTGATGAGAACAAAAGCTGATTCGCTTTACGAGAATTTGTTTGGCATCATTTGCTGGTTTACATGTATAATTCTTGGACCCAAAACCGAAGGTGACAGGGTTCATACTCACAGTCTTATATTTGGGTAGGTACAGAGAAGGACTGTAATATATCTTTAGCGTTTGGATGCGGTGGATTAGATTAGGTCATCATCTAGTTTTGCATAATTTTTCAGATTGATTCCCTCCAAAAGTGTGCAATTAGACCAGAACGAATCACTCAATTTGTTGCTTGTCACTTTGTTGAAAAGTATGGTTTGAAAACTGGCTAATTTGGCAACACTAATCCCACATTGTCTTACTCTCTGATAGACCAGGTGCTTATGAGGTGTGTTAAGAAGCAGAGTTATGATGCTATCTACCGTACTCTGTAAAAACAAGCTACATTCACATACAAAACCATTACAATGTGTTTATAAGCTAGGGCAGTGGTTCTCAAACATTTTTCACCAAGTACCACCTAGGAAAAACTTGGCTTACTAAGTACTACCATAATGACCAACATTTAAATACAGTAACATAGTAGGCTTTAGTTTTTATTAACAACAAGGCAGATGTTTTATTTATGAATATATTTAGCATTTTTAGCCACTGTAACATTAACACAGTTTGAAAAGTAATACTGTATAGGAATATGTGAAAAAAATGCTACTCCCACGACCCGACCTCGGGTAAGCGGAAGAAAATGGACGGATGGATAGGCTTCACTCCGAGATTACCCAACAGACAAGTTTTGACTACCTTTTGAAGGTTTTGTTGCAGTGGTGGAAAAACTGAATTTTTTTACATCTCATATTTGATTATATGAAAAGTCAATTGAGTGGATGTGTGTCTTCCTCTGAGGCCTTTAAGTGTGAATACATGTTCTGGAATTTGGGCTTTCAGTAAATGCATTGCTGGAGTCTGATTCTGTAAGATAGTCTTTTCACTGAATTTGTATATTTACTCAGTTGTTTCCCTGTAGAATGTCCACACGGTTAATAAGGGGGCTTTAAGCTAGTGTTGCTGAAGTCCTGTCTGACTTAGGTGTGTTGGTCTTCTCCAGGGTGAACAACTGTGTGGGATTCTCCAACTACAAGTTCTTCATCCTCTTCCTGGCCTACTCGCTGCTCTACTGCTTATTCATCGCAGCCACTGTGCTGCAATATTTCATTAAGTTCTGGACCGTGAGTAATAAATGAATCGGCCCGATCTGGACCGCTTTGATCTCCATGAAGACTCCTGAAGAGTCAGCTGTGCTTGGCACTGAGCTGCCTCTCGGTTTCCTCTGTCTCCCTTTACCCCTCGCACTCTACCTCTGCTTCCTGCGTGTTACATCTACATATTTATCTACGCTTTTACCTCCAGCTCATCCATCATGGCCATCATCCTTTTTTCTCTCAAAGCACCCACTTTGGTTTCCCTGCTCGTTTATGGCGCGCCCCCTCCTTTCCCGCCTGGTGTTGCTAACAAGTCTTGTTTCTGTTTGTACTAAAGCTTTGTCGGAGGAAAGCGGCTGAAAATTGTCCGAAGGTAACCCGGCTATCCTCCCGAGCCTTTTGGCTATGCAACGCCTCATTGGTGTCAACGTGACGTGCATGCAGTGCTCAGTCTTTTTCCTCCAGTTTCCGTTCGGCCCGTCATAAATGTCCCAAGTGTAGACGTGTGATTGATGCCTCTCTTGCTGTCCTTCTTGTCCCCCTAGAATGAGCTGCGAGACTCTCAAAGTACTGCCAAATTCCATGTCTTGTTTCTCTTTTTTGTGGCGGCCATGTTCTGCATCAGTATCCTTTCCCTCTTCAGTTACCACCTGTGGCTCGTCGGGAAGAACAGGTCCACCATAGGTAACACCTTTTTTCTCTAAAATGTGAACTGAATTATTTCATTGTAAATTAACAGCAAATGACTGGCTACTAATTGCATTATTTTTACAGTAACATTTACAGCAATTTACTGTAACTGTAAAACTGGGATTTTACAACGAAATGCTGTAACTTCACAGTTGTAGTTTTATTGTTTTTTACATAAAAATTACAACTTTATGATGAAACTTTAACATTTAAATTGTATTGTTAATTACTCTCCTTTTAAAGGCCTACTGAAACCCACTGACCACACAGTCTGATAGTTTATATATCAATGATGAAATCTTAACATTGCAACACATGCCAATACGGCCGGTTTAGTTTATTAAATTGCAATTTTAAATTTCCCGCGAGGTATCCTGTTGAAAACATCGCGGAATGATGACGCTTATGTTGACGCGTGCTTGTGACGTTATTGGTTGGCGCGGACATTTCAGCCCAGCACCACTCATGGCTAAAAAGTCTTCTCTTTTCAGCGCATAATTACACAGTATTTTGGACATCTGTGTTGCTGAATCTTTTGCAATTTGTTCAATTAATAATGGAGACTATAAAGAAGAATGCTTTTGGTGGAAAGCGGTGGATTGCAGCTGCCTTTCTTTGTTTGTTGTGAAGCTTTAGCACAGAGCGGTCAAGCGAACATGTTTCTCTACGTCAACCAGCAAGTTTTTGAATGGGAAAATTGTGATATTAAGTCTGCTCTTACCGGATACTTGAGTGGATTATGCGACCTCCTCCTGCAGCTGTCAAAAAGGCAGCTGTGATCTTGGCTCCTCCATTGGCTTCTGTCAGACACTGGCGTTTCACCGCAGCCCCGACTTTCAGGTATGACTTTATAATCTCCCTAAAACACTATTAACACAATAAGCAGATAAGGGATTTTCCAGAATTATTCTAGAAAATGTCTAATAACATCTGAATAGCTTACACTGCCGTCGCCTGGAGCCGTCGCCTTCTCTTTTTTTTTTTAAGTGCTTCACTCTAACTTTTCTCATCCACGAATCTTTCGTCCTCACTCAAATTAATGGGGAAATCGTCGCTTTCTCAGTCCGAATTGTTCTTGCTGCTGGTGGCTATGATTATGAACAATGTGAGGAGCCCTATAACTCCGGAGGCGTCACGCGCACATCGTCTGCTACTTCCGGTACAGGCAAGGCTTTTTTATTGTCGACCAAAAGTTGCGAACTTTATCGTGGATGTTCTCTACTAAATCCTTTCAGCGAAAATATGGCAATATCGCGAAATGATCAAGTATGACACATAGAATGGACCTGCTATCCTCGTTTAAATAAGAACATCTCATTTCAGTAGGCCTTTAATAATGCCACTTACTGTTCAAGAGTCTGCCACATAGTCCACGGGAACCCCTTTAAGAGACAAGTCACTTTGAATTTACAGTAATTTGTTGTGATGTTACACAGGACTTGATTGCAGTATTTTACATGTGATATAACAGTTCATAGCTGTCAAATATAAGGATGTCGTAATTTGTATTTGTAATTTCTTTTAACGTTAGTCCATTTTCATTATAGTATTTTACTGTTAATAGATACAGTTAAATCCTGGTATTTTTACAGTGTACTGATTAATATTCATGACCGTAGTGATCTGGATATAAGACATGTCTTCTACTTAGGGTCTTGAGATTTTACAAGCAGCCAAAAGATTTTGGCAAATGACTCTTCCGAAGCGAATTAGAGCTTTGCTTCCTGTGACTCACACATACCAGCGACCAGTGTTTCTCTTATATTTGAGTCAATACGGCATTTTGTGTTTACTGAACAACTTACATACAGTCGAACCTTGATTAATTAGTTCGGAAACAGAAAAGTTTGTATATGGAAGCAAATATCTCCAAAAGGAAAAATGTAAACATGAATAATGAGTTCTAACCTCGACAAAGTCCATATTTTAGTAAAACTTTGTACACTCTGAACACTATTTAAAAGGCTATACAGTACTGTGTATCAAACATACCCCTGGGTTGGCGGATCAACTTTCTATTTATTATCCATCCATCCATCTTCTACCATTTATCCCCTTCAGGGTTGCGGGGGAGGGGGGTTATATTTGTATATATATACAGTGGGGCAAAAAAGTATTTACTCAGCCACCGATTGTGCAAGTTTTCCCACTTAAAATGATGACAGAGGTCTGTAATTTTCATCATAGGTACACTTCAACTGTGAGAGACAGAATGTGAAAAAAAATCCAGGAATTCACATTGTAGGAATTTTAAAGAATTTATTTGTAAATTATGGTGGAAAATAAGTATTTGGTCAACCATTCATGGCTCTCACTGATGGAAGGAGGTTTTGGCTCAAAATCTCACGATACATGGCCCCATTCATTCTTTCCTTAACACGGATCAATCGCCCTGTCCCCTTAGCAGAAAAACAGCCCCAAAGCAATGATGTTTCCACCCCCATGCTTCACAGTATAGGTATGGTGTTCTTGGGATGCAACTCAGTATTCTTCTTCCTCCAAACACGACGAGTTGAGTTCATACCAAAAAGTTCTATTTTGGTTTCAGCTGACCACATGACATTCTCCCATGTGCTCTCTGGCAAACTTCAGACGGGCCTGGACATGCACTCGCTTAAGCAGGGGGACGTGTCTCGCACTCCAGGATTTGATTCCCTGTCGGCGTAGTGTTTTACTGATGGTAACGTTTGTTACTTTGGTCCCAGCTCTTTGCAGGTTATTCACCAGGTCCCCCGGTGTGGTTCTGGGATTTTTGCTCACCGTTCTCATGATCATTTTGACCCCACGGGATGAGATCTTGCGTGGAGCCCCATTTAGGGAGATTATCAGTGGTCTTGTATGTCTTCCATTTTCTGATAATTGCTCCCACAGTGGATTTTTTCACACCAAGCTGCTTGCCTATTGTAGAGTCACTCTTCCCAGTCTGGTGCAGGTCTATAATTCTTTTCCTGGGGTCCTTCGAAAGCTATTTGGTCTTGGCCATAGTGGAGTTGGGAGTCTGACTGTTTGAGGCTGTGGACATGTGTCTTTTATACAGATAACGAGTTCAAACAGGTTCCATTAATACAGGTAACGAGTGGAGGACAGAAGAGCTTCTTAAAGAAGAAGTTACAGGTCTGTGAGAGCCAGAGATCTTCCTTGTTTGAAGTGACCAAATACTTATTTTCCACCATAATTTACAAATAAATTCTTTAAAATTCCTACAATGTGAATTCCTGGATTTTTTTTCACATTCTGTCTCTCACTGTTGAAGTGTACCTATGATGAAAATTACAGACCTCTGTCATCATTTTAAGTGGGAGAACTTGCACAATCGGTGGCTGACTAAATACTTTTTTGCCCCACTGTATATATATTTGTGTGTGTGTATATATATATGTATGTATGTATGTATATATATATATGTATGTGTGTATATATATATATATATATATATATATATATATATATATATATATATATATATATATATATATATATATATATATATATAAAAACAAAAACTGACTGAGCTTTCATCCTCATTTTCAGCTGCCATGCCAACACGCACACACACTGTCAGTCGCCCTGTGTTACAGTGACAGTTTGAAATCACAAAACTCCTTAACTTTATTAGCCAGATCGCTACACTGATTAGGAGTAATAAAAAAAAAAAAATCCACTTTACCTTGACTGTTAATCTTCTTGGTGTGCAGCTGAAAGTAACTATGAGGGAAAGGCAGTGTGTTAACAATGCTCTGGATACTTTCTGAATGTTTCAAACCATACGTCGCTTCTTATTCATTGCTATCTTTGGAGTCATTGAGCTAGCAAAACTTGAAAATTGTTGTGGAAAAGTCTAAAAAAAATAGTTTAGAAGGCACACAAAGTATAACAGTAGTTTGCAGCAGCTGCTCGCCCTCAGTGACTGTGCTGCAAGGCACACAATGGATGGATGAAATGTCCGTATACTGAGACAAATTTTGTACAACAAAGCATATTTTTATGAGGTCTGTAGTTCGTAGATGAAAAATTTCCTACAATGAAGTTCCACCATTTTCTGCTGAGCGAAAATGGGGATGTAAAATATTCATCAAGGCAAATACCTGCTTATCTTTTTGTGTGTGTATCCAGAGGCATTTAGAGCACCCGTCTTCAGAACAGGCTCTGATAAAAATGGCTTCTCTCTGGGCTTCCGAAAGAATATCACTCAAGTGTTTGGAGACCAGAAGAAGTACTGGCTATTGCCCGTCTTCACCAGGTAAAACAAGTAGCACTGAGTTGTTCACTCGGTTTCTATAGTTGCCATGCATATAAAAACTTTAATTTACAACAGTCAAGGAGATGGTCTGACGTTCCCCACTCGACTTGTCAATGCTGACGTGGAGCAGCCAACAGTCACCTTGCACCCAGAGCCTAATAAAAGGTGATCAATCAGAGCAATGCTTTAACCATTTGCAAAGGTTAATTTATTATTATTATTTGTATTTATTTTTTTTAGTGCTGTCGAAGTGACTGTGAGCCCACTCAGCGAGTCACAGAACCGCCTTCTGTGTAACGAGCAGCACGCCGACAGCGAGGGAAACCAGGTGGCTAACAATGCTCTCAAGTCAGGTGAGCTCCTTTTGAAATATTTATTTTTTCTTGAATTGCAATTCATCTGGTGGGTATTCCTGTTTACTTTCACAGCTGCAAGTGAATGCCACGTCGTCTCCATGGAGAGTGAATCATAACAAGGTGCTTTGTTTGTGTTGTATTGGTAATAGGTCCCCAATTATACAATTTTTTTAAATGTTGTGGCCACCAAATCATTTTTTTGCTCCACTTTGGAGAGAAGGTACTTAATGGGGTGATTCCGAAGTTTTGTGTTATGAGTTTACCAAAACCCTCATTTGGCCTTCTAAACCAGTTTTTTTATTAAATCAACATAAAAAAACACAATATACACTTACAATTAGTGCACCAACCACAAAAACCTCCCTTTTTCATGACAAAAACCTCCCTTTTTCATGACAAAGAAAAAAAAAAAAAGGTCATGGGGGATGCTGGAGCCTATGTCAACTGCATTCGGGCGGTAGGCGGTGCACACCCTGGACAAGTGGCCACCTCATCACAGGGCAACACAGATAGACAGACAACATTCACATTCACACACCAGGGACCATTTAGGTTGCCAATGATGTTGCTGTTAAAATGTGACTTTGATGTTAGCACTGCAGCTAACAAAACTATGCTAGTGTTGCTAAACACTTGTGTCCCCAGCCAACCCATTACAATGGGGCAAGTCCATAGTTACAGTGCACAACAGCACTTTTTAGACCACACAAGTGTGGACAAACACATTCTATTAGCATTAAAGCTTGAGACACACAAAGCAGTGTGTTCTTATTAAAACACTTCAAATACATTATCCTCTGAGTTTTAAAACATATTTAAAATTGTTGCAATGTGTGAGTCTGACCTTTTTAAAGCAACAGTAGTACCTAATTTTATGAACTTAAGTGGTTATTTAATAGAGGTCTTAACTCAAATCACTTGTGTTTTAAATCAGCGTCTCCAATTGAAATTTAATACATTTAATTGGGGCTCGCGCCCTCCAAAACAGAATAATTTTAACATGTAACATGCATTTTAGAAACAGATATTGTATGAAAAACAACTAAAATGATTTTATAAACTAATGTAATAATGGGGCTTCACGGTGGCAGAGGGGTTAGTGCGTCTGCCTCACAATACGAAGGCCTGAATAGTCCTGGGTTCAGTCCGGGCTAGCGATCTTTCTGTGTGGAGTTTGCATGTTCTCCCTGTGAATGTGTGGGTTCCCTCCGGGTACTCCAGCTTCCTCCCACCTCCAAAGACATGCACCTGGGGATAGGTTGATTGGCAACACTAAATGGTCCCTAGTGTGTGAATGTGAGTGTGAATGTTGTCTGTCTATCTGTGTTGGCCCTGTGATGAGGTGGCGACTTGTCCAGGGTGTACACCTCCTTCTGCCTGATTGTAGCTGAGATAGGCTCCAGTGCCCCCCGCGACCCCAAAGGGAATACACGGTAGAAAATGGATGGATGGGAATGTAATGATGTACAGTATTTACTAGGGCTGTGAATCTTTGGGTGTCCTACGATTCAATTCAATATCGATTCTTGGGGTCACGATTCGATAATATATTGATCTTTTTCGATTCGATTCTCGATTCAAAAATGATATTGTTCCGATTCAAAACCATTCTGTATTCATTCAATACATAGGATTTCCGCAGGATCTTCCCCAGTCTGCTGACATGCTAGCAGAGTAGTAGATTTAAAAAAAAAAAGCTTTTATAATTGTAAAGGACAATGTTTTATCAACTGATTGCAATAATGTAAATTTGTTTTAACTATTAAACGAACCAAAAATATGACTTATTTTATCTTTGTGAAAACATTGGACACAGTGTGTTGTCCAGCTTATGAGATGCGATGCAAGTGTAAGCCACGGTGACACTATTGTTCTTTTTTATTATTTTTATAAATGTCAAATGATAATGTCCGTGAGGGATTTTTAATCACTGCTATGCTGAAATTATAACTAATATTGATACTGTTGTTGATAATATTAATTTTTGTTTCATTACTTTTGGTTTGTTCTGTGTCGTGTGTGTCTCCTCTCAATTGCTCTGTTTATTGCAGTTCTGAGTGTTGCTGGGTCAGGTTTGGTTTTGGAATTGGATTGCATTGTTATGGTATTGCTGTGAAGTGGTTTGTTGGGTTGATAAAAAATAAAAAACGATAAAAAAAAAAAAAAGAGAATCGATTCTGAATCGCATAATGTAAACGATTCGATTTGTATTTGAATCGATTTTTTCCCACACCCCTAGTATTTACTTTCGAGTGCAAAGGTATCTCCTTCCAGCTGTTTCTCTAACAAACACACCATCAACAGCTTTTTCATATTTTCATGGATAAATGTCGGTCGTTTAGATATTATTTTTAACATTATTGGCTTGCATTACTCATTTTGCTTCAGTATGGTGCAGACTAGCAGTGATATGCTCGGCCAAGTTTTAATGAGTGCTTTTCTGATTTAATGAGTATTGTACACTTCTTCTAAGCACTGTCCTTCACACTCACTTTCTTCCTTCCCAAAGTTGAAAAAAAACAATGTCAAGTCGATCTCTAGCTATAAGCTAATGCTTGCGAGTAAGACCAGATATTTTGATGAGCTCTTACAAGTTTCATTATGACATTATAACATTTAAGTTGCAGTATCAACTGTATATAATATATCTATTGATTTAACTTTTGTTTCTGCCACAGGAGTGACTCCTGATTCATCCAGTCTGATGCCTTAAGCTGTGCGATACTTTGACTCATCACCATAGTGACAAGACAGCCACTCTGTGCAGCCTCAGAGTAACTATGGAAATGCATTCCTTTCACCCGTCAGGACGCAGAGCCATGAATATGGTGTTGGTGTTTTTCCTGCATGCAGTGACAACAGTTGCCCACCCAGGGCACATAACACAAGCCTGTCCCCCTCTCTCTTTCTCTCTCTCACACAAACACGCACACACACACACACACACACATTTCATCGCAACACGTATATATGACATTTGTGAATGATGCAGGAAATCTTTTGAAAAGCTGTTTTGGCATTTTTAACAAGTATTTTTGGTGCCAAAAGCTACTTGAATCGGCATTATGAATGCTGTGAAAAGTGGGTGAAAATCTGGAACAAAATTTTTTTTGTTTTGTCTTTTTCTGTGAAGAAGGAACAATTTTCTCTTTTCTTTTTTGAAGGGTTTTTTTTTTTAGATACAAAGATGGTAACATTTTCAAGCACAGATGTCCGCGGACTGAAGAAACGCAGATCAGGGAATATATACTTGAGTCTGTTTTTGGATGTCGGGAGCACAAGAAAGTGCATTTGCATTGCAAGGATTGTCAATGTCCATCAAACAATGGGTTGCTTTTTAGCGGGTCGGCAAAGCAACACACTGTTGATGGAGCTTTGATGTGTGTATGTGTGTGTTTGCAATGCATAGCATTTTTCTTTCTAGTTCTATCTCACTCAAGTGGAATTTGTTCAGTTCAGCCCACAAATTAACAGTTTTTGCCAAAATAAGGGCTGACCCGTCAGGAGCTTGGACTTCTGGACCTCAAGTGTTTACAGCATCTTAGCTTTACTTAACCTCTTTGGACCTAACCGCATTAGAAATCACGTCATAGTGCTTTACTTTCAAACTGGACCTCTTGCCTGTTTCATTGTCTGGCAGTACCGCCTTTAACTGGCAGGTGGCGACAGGGCTTGATTTTGTCTGCAGACACTACATGTAGCCTCAAAATATGTTATGATGCTTGTCAATGAAAGGAGCCTTAGCTGGTGTGTTTTGGTCTGTCAAAAATGATCTTGTTTATATTTTACGTATTAGATCAGATCATTTTGTTCTAATATGACCAACTAATTTCCCCAAGGGATACCATACCATATATGCAACTTTTTTCCTGTCATTGTTCAGTCTTGCAGTGTGTTACATATTCTATCTGATCACATCCGCATGCTGGTTGCTGGATGAGCCTCCTACGTTTTACGTCCCTCACTGTATGAGTTTACAGCCATTTCTATTGTATAGCTTTGGACATTGTTTTCTGTCTACATAAGAGATAACTGTTAATTAGATAAGATATGAGCTAATGCCACAAATTACTTACAAAAAAAATTACGTTGCACTTTAACTGATCTGCCAATGACATTTTTTCCCAGTCATTCAAAGCTATATCCCTTATTTTCAAAAAAAAAAAAAAAAAAATCAACTAGTCTCTCGACTTTGAAATCAGAGCGTGCGTATGTTTTTGCAATGCGTGTAAATGTGTCGTTTTGTAAAATTATTGTCTTGTTAAGCAGCATATTTTTTACAGAAGGGGTCAGAATAAAGCTCCAAAGCATGGGGAAAAAAAGTGATTTTAAACATGTTGTGGTGGGAGCCTGGTGGTGACAATAGAGGTGCGCCGTGTTTGAAAGCAGCTTTTATTCTGGTGTATCCCAACTTGTTAATAAATGAAGCCATAAAAACACAAATATGCATGTCGATGTACCACACTCAGCATTTTCCATGATGTCAGCACAATGAGGCGTTCTCAGGATTTCCTACCATTTATAGAAAAAAATTCAGAAGAGAAATGTCCCCTATTTGTCTTCTTTTTGTATCTCCACTGCCATGCCTGTCACCAGTGTACATTCTCATAGTTTGAAATGTGATTGGGAGTGCATGAAAAAGTGGACGGAAAACGCAGCTACAGTATGTGCCTACAAGGTCATGTATTACTACATATATCGTAGCAGAACCAATGTTGCAATAGCGTTAAGAAGCGTTAATAGCACTGATTTCATTGTAAACAGCAGGTGTAACAAGTTTCACACCAGCAGACGAAAAACCTTGCCAACATTTTAAAACTCATTCAGAGGTGAGAAAAACTGCTGTATGCTGACCATTTATAAAACTTTAAATGCAATTACATGCGTGTGGGGTAATTAAAACAACATAGAGGTTGCCCACAGCCAGAGTTTTTAATGTCAGTGTCTACAGTTAAAGACATTGGCGGTTTATTTCCTGTGCGAGACTGCGATTGATTGAATCAAATCTTGAATTTGCCGCTGGTTAGTAATTGTATTGCAGTAAATTCCATTTCTTGTTCTATGGTTAGGCTTCACGGTGGAAGAGGGGTTAGTGCGTCTGCCTCACAATTTGAAGGTCCTGCAGTCCTGGTTCAAATCCAGGCTCGGGATCTTTCTGTGTGGAGTTTGCATGTTCTCCCCGTGAATGCGTGGGTTCCCTCCGGGTACTCCGGCTTCCTCCCACCTCCAAAGACATGCACCTGGGGATAGGTTGATTGGCAACACTAAATGGTCCCTAGTGTGTGAATGTTGTCTGTCTATCTGTGTTGGCCCTCCGATGAGGTGGCGACTTGTCCAGGGTGTACCCCGCCTTCCGCCCAACTGTAGCTGAGATAGGCGCCAGCGCCCCCCGCGACCCTAAAATGGATGGATGGATGGATGTTCTATGGTTATCATCAGATTTATATTTTGTCTGTACTACAACTCATGGCAAAAATAATGGAACCACCAGACATGGAGGATGTTCAGTAAGTTTTTTAACAGTGTAAAAAACAAAAAAGTAGATATAATTATGGAATCACTCAAATCTGAGTAAAAATTTATTGAGTGAAGCTGTACATTTTCATTTCCAAAGCTAACACCTGGGTCAAATTATTACTTTTTATTGTACTGCAGTTAAAACAAGAGTGTCCACACCTGGGAGAGCTGTTGCACCAGGTGGATTGACATGAATCATGTCTCCACTGCGAGAGGTGTGAAATTAAACTAAGGAGATGATTATCAAATTTCTTCAAGGAAGAAAATCAACACGCAATGCTGATTGTTCACAGTCAGCTGTGCCTGGAATCTGACCATCCCCAAAAAACATGGGAAGGTTGTAAAAGGCAAGAATCCTGGTAGACTAAGAAAAACATCAAAGCGCCAGGACAGAAAACTGAAGGCAAAACGTCCTGAAAACAGAAAATGAACAGCAAAACTAACAAAGAAAAATATACAGTGGGGCAAAAAAGTATTTAGTCAGCCACCGATTGTGCAAGTTCTCCCACTTAAAATGATGACAGAGGTCTGTAATTTTCATCATAGGTACACTTCAACTGTGAGAGACAGAATCCATCCATCCATCCATTTTCTACCGCTTATTCCCTTTCGGGGTCGCGGGGGGCGCTGGCGCCTATCTCAGCTACAATCGGGCGGAAGGCAGGGCAGAATGTGGGGAAAAAAATCCTGGAATTCACATTGTAGGAAGTTTAAAGAATTTATTCGTAAATTATGGTGGAAAATAAGTATTTGGTCACTTCAAACAAGGGAGAGCTCTGGCTCTCACAGACCTGTAACTTATTCTTTGAGAAGCTCTTCTGTCCTCCACTCATTACCTGTATTAATGGCACTTGTTTGAACTTGTTATCTGTATAAAAGACACCTGTCCACAGCCTTAAACAGTCAGACTCCAAACTCCACTATGGCCAAGACCAAAGAGCAGTCGAAGGACACCAGGAAAGGAATTGTCGACCTGCACTAGACTGGGAAGAGTGAATCTACAATAGGCAAGCAGCTTGGTGTGAAAAAGTAAACTGTGGGAGCAATTATCAGAAAATGGAAGACATACAAGACCACTGATAATCTCCCTCGATCTGGGCCTCCACGCAAGATCTCATCCAGTGGGGTCAAAATGATCATGAGAACCACACGGGGGGACCTGGTGAATGACCTGCAGAGAGCTGGGACCAAAGTAACAAAGGTTACCATCAGTAACACACTACGCTGACAGGGAATCAAATCATGCAATGCCAGACGTGTCCCCCTGCTTAAGCGAGTGCATGTCCAGGCCCGTCTGAAGTTTGCCAGAGAGCACATGGGAGAATGTCATGTGGTCAGATGAAACCAAAATAGAACTTTTTGGAATAAACTTAACTCGTCGTGTTTGGAGGAAGAAGAATACTGAGTTGCATCCCAAGAACACCAGACCTACTGTGAAGCATGGGGGTGGAAACATCATGCTTTGGGGCTGTTTTCTGCTAAGGAGACAGGACGATTGATCCGTGTTAAGGAAAGAATGAATGGGGCCATGTATCGTGAGATTTTGAGCCAAAACCTCCTTCCATCAGTGACAGCTTTGAATGGTTGACCAAATACTTATTTTCCACGATAATTCACAAATAAATTATTTAAAATTCCTACAATGTGAATTCCTGGATTTTTTTCACATTCTGTCTCTCACAGTTGAAGTGTACCTATGATAAAAATTACAAACCTCTGTCATCATTTTAAGTGGGAGAACTTGCACAATCGGTGGCTGACTAAATACTTTTTTGCCCCACTGAAGTCACAGTCTGTGACCGAACTGTAAGATACTGCCTAAATGAAATGGGATTTAAATACAGAAAAGCTAAACTAAAGTCGTCATTAAATTAAAGTTGTCATTAACACCTAAACAGAAAAAAACAAGGTTACAATGGGATAAGGAAAAGCAGGACTATGGATGACTGGATGAAAGTTATAATCAGTTATGAATAGTAAATCTTCAGTAGGCAATGTGATGATGCTGAAAATTCTGTTTGGTGCCAACCCAATGAGATTTATAAAGACAACTGCTTGAAGAAAACTTGTAATTTTCCTTGACACCTGTGCCTCAGAGACTGCAAGTTTTTATAAAAGAACCTTGGTGGTGCAACCAAGTACTAGTGACAACTACAATTCATTTTCTTGATTTCTTTTAGTGTTTCTTCTAGTCAGAACATTGCCAAATGACTATAGTTTTGTATGATTTTTTTTTTTTTAAAACGATGAACATCCTCCAAGTTGGGTGATACCATCATTTTTGCAAGGGGTTGTGGTATTGTTTTGTGGTGGTATTAAAAAAAAATAGAAAATGTTACGTGGGATGATGGGTTTGAAGTTTTAACCCAAAAATTGGTTAAACTCCAAATTGTGGAAGGATTACTGCAACTTTTGAATCGACATTTGTGTCAGTTTTCCCCCCTAATCCTTGTGGTGCCCTGTGTCACCACGGACAATTGTCCATATGGTCTATAGATCTTCCGCCGCTGATTGTGAGTCAGTCTAAAAACTTCCATTATTTCACTTGAGGTCACCTTTCCACTTGGCATGCATGAGTAACAAAACACTGTACAATCAGCATGCACAAACTTCACATTTTGATATTGGCCCATCCTTTTGCCCCTTCTACACTGCATTGTGATTTCATTATAGTGTACAAAAGTGGCTAGTAAATGTAAAAAGATACATGTGAGCCAACTTTGGAGTTGAACCTTTGCTATCTGTTTAAACTCCAGGCCATTGACTCAAGGAAGGCAGCTTGCCCACTCAATATAAATACTTGAAGTCCTGACACTTTTTTAAAATTTTCTTTAAAAAGTGATCAACAGCAGTCATTCACTGGTATCGATTGAGCAGGGAATCCCTCCTACTGTACTGAGGTAATACTGAGAACGTTTTGCCCATCGAGCCCTTATTTTCTCCAAAGGCAATGACCTCCATGTCAGTTTCTCTTTTCGAGAGCATAAACGGTGACTAGTTTCAAAGCAAACAGCGCAAGGCCAAATAGGCCTCGTTTCCACTCAGCAACTTTGCATGGCTTATCTGTTAAAATAAAAAGCCACCATTAAATGGGGATTTGAACATTTGCAGTACTATCGAGTCATATTTGGTAACTCTAAAGCAATCATTACAAAGGAAGATAACCAGAGAACATACATATGGAACTTATTGCCACAAAGGAAAGGGTCTGTCTGCTCAATACAATGTTATCAATACAAATAACAAATAGGAAAATATGTTCACCAAGCATGCTTATGTAAATACCATGCATTTTTTATTCTTATTGTAATATTTCTCTATTTTGTTTCCATTTAAACCCCCATTATTTACTTTTTACTTTTTTCTCAACTCCGTACACTGTTGCTGGAATTTTAATTTTCCTGAAGGAATCAATAAAGTACAATCTATCTATCTATCTATCTATCTATCTAGCTGAACACTTTATGGACAATAATTAACATGGAAAAAAGGAAAACTAAAGCAAAACAAATTTAAGATCAGGGGAAAAAGCCAACAATGTGAGCCAGTCATCTTCAAAGGGTGAGTATTTCACTTTACCTTGTTTTGTTTTATTAGTAAATGTTTCAGCCTGTAACAAATCAAATCACTTTAAATAATTTAGAAACAAGTATAATATATAGATACATATATGTGTATACATACGTACAAGTCACATACAGTCGTGGTCAAAAGTTGACATACACTTCTGAAGGACATAATCTCATGGTCGTCTTGAGTTTCCAATAATTTCTACAACTCTTATTTTTTTGTGATAGAGTGATTGGAGCACATACTTGTTTGTCACAAAACAAATTCATGAAGTTTGGTTCTTTTATGAATTTATTATGGGTCTACTGTAAATGTGACCAAATCTGCAGCAAGATACATTATCAATTTTGGTGATGTAGAAAAGTTACAATCAAATCAAATTAGCTTCATGGCATGGCCTCTTAACTTCATGTGGGTGATTATGATTGACGAAACCTGTTGACTTCTTTGAGCACATTTAAATTAGACTCTTGTGATGCACAAGTTATACTCTGTTAAAAATGCAGAAATGGGAAAGTCGAAGGAACTCAGCACAGATCTGAAAAAAACAAATCCTTGACTTGGACAAGTCTGGAAAGTCACTTGCAGCCATTTCAAAGAAGCTTAAGGTCCCAAGAACAACTGTGCATACAATATTTTGGAAGTATAAAGTGCATGGCACAGTTTTGTCACTGCCATGATCAGGAAGAAAACGCAAGCTATCACCTGCTGCTGAGAGAAAATTGGTCAGGATGATTAAGAGTCAACCGAGAACCACCAAAAAGCAGGTCTGCAAAGAATATGTTCCAGCAGCAAGTAGTAGCTGCTGTAACACAGGTGTCCTTGTCCACAGTCAAGCGTGTTTTGCATCACCGTGGACTGAGAGGCTACCATGCAAAAAGGAAGCCCTAGCTCCAGAAGTGACACCATAAGGCTTGTCTAAAGTTTGCTGCTGATCACATGGACAAAGATAAGACCTGGAGGAAAGTTCTGTGGTCAGACAAAAATTGAGCTATTTGGCCACAAGACTCAGCAATATGTTTGGAGGAGAAAAGGTGAGACCTTAAACAACCAGGCACACCATCCTACTGTCAAGCATGGTGGTGGTAGTATTATGCTGTGGGCCTGTTTTTCTGCCAATGTAACTGGTGCTTTACGAGAGTAAATGGGACAATGA
The DNA here is from genome assembly GCF_033978795.1 of Nerophis ophidion. NCBI lineage: Eukaryota > Metazoa > Chordata > Actinopteri > Syngnathiformes > Syngnathidae > Nerophis > Nerophis ophidion. Next base: position 32,470,902 of record NC_084625.1, on the reverse strand, counting down.
AAAAGGAGGATTACCTCCAAATTCTTCAAGACAACCTAAAATCATCAACCCCGAGGTTGGGTCCTGGGGGCAGTTGGGTGTTCCAACAGGACAATGACCCCAGGCACACGTCAAAAGTGGTAAAAGAATGGCTTAATCAGGCTAGAATTAAGGTTTTACAATGGCCTTCCAAAAAAGTCCTGACTTAAACGTGTGGACAATGCTGACGAAACAAGTCCATGCCAGAAAACCAACATATTTATCTGAACTGCACCAATTTTGTCAAGAGGATTGGTCAAACATTCAACCAAAAGCTTGTAAGCAAATATTAACATTGCTGTATGTATACTTTTGACCCACTAGATGTGGTCACATTTTCAGTACACCCATAATAAATTCATAAAAGAACCAAACTTTATGAATGTTTTTTTGTGACAAATAAGTAAGTATGTGCTCCGAACACTCTATAACAAAAAAACAAGAGTTGTAGAAATTATTGGAAACTCAAGACAGCTGTGACATTATGTTTTTTACACGTGTATATGTAAACATTTGACCACGACTGTACATGTGTTTGTACATATATACACACGTTTGTATATGTACATTACATACCATCCGTCCATTTTTTTACCACTTGTCCCTCTTGAGGTTCTGGGGGTGGCTGTAACGTAGACACGTCACCACCTCACGGCAGAGTCAACACAGACAGACTACATTCTAATTTGCTTTACAAAATCAAGTTACCGTATTTCCTTGAATTGCCGCAGGGCATATAGTATGCGCCTGCTTTGAATTACTGCCGGGTCAAACTCTCTTCGCAAAATAATTAGCGCATGCTTAGTATTACTGCCTGGTCAAACTCGTGACGTCACGAGTGACACTTCCCCTGTCATCATTTTCAAAATAGAGGAGGCTGATTTCAATACCGGTAATTTCCATAAAGGGAAAACGATTAAGAGCTATTCAGTAGGATTTAAGGTCCAAGCTTACATCACACTCAAATTTTTACTGCATGTCTTTGGTACGTGCTGGAGTGAGAAGAGGTTTTAAAATAATTAGCGCATGCTTACTTTTACTGCATGCCTTTGGTAAGCGAAGGAGTGAGAAGAGGTTTTAAATTAATTAGCGCCCCGGCGGCAATTCAAGGAAATACGGTCATTCTAATTATTGGATCAACGTAATTTGTTTGTGTTGACACAATGCAATACAATGGTGTTGTACAAAAGATAATAAAATAACGTACTATGCTCTATAATAAATAATACAGTGTCAAAGCTTGGTCCGCATTGCTGGCAGTAAGTCGGACACGTTTCCAGTGAGGGTTGGACTCCGCCAAGGCTGCCCTTTGTAACCGATTCTGTGCATAACTTTTATGGACAGAATTTCTAGGCGCAGTCAAGGCGTTGAGGGGTTCCGGTTTGGTGGCCGTGGGATCAGGTCTCTGCTTTTTGCAGATGATGTAGTCCTGATGGTTTCATCTGGCCGGGATCTTCAGCTCTCACTGGATCGGTTCGCAGCCAAATGTGAAGCGACCGGAATGAGAATCAGCACCTCCAAGTCCGAGTCCATGGTTCTCTCCCGGAAAAAGGTGGAGTGCCATCTCCGAGTTGGGGAGGAGACCCTGCCCCAAGTGGAGGAGTTCAAGTACCTAGGAGTCTTGTTCACGAGTGAGGGAAGAGTGGATCGTGAGATCGACAGGCGGATCGGTGCGGCGTCTTCAGTAATACAGACGTTGTATCGATCCGTTGTGGTGAAGAAGGAGCTGAGCCGGAAGGCAAAGCTCTCACCTATGGTCATGAGCTTTGGGTCATGACCGAAAGGACAAGATCCGGGTACAAGCGGCCAAAATGAGTTTCTTCCGCCGGGTGGTGGGGCTCTCCCTTAGAGATAGGGTGAGAAGCTCTGCCCTCCGGGAGGAGCTTATAGTAAAGCCGCTGCTCCTCCACATCGAAAGGAGCCAGATGAGGTGGTTCGGGCATCTGGTCAGGATGCCACCCGAACACCTCCCTAGGGAGGTGTTTAGGGCACGTCCAACCGGTAGGAGGCCACGGGGACACGTTGGGAAGACTATGTCTTCCGGCTGGCCTGGGAACGACTCGGGATCCCCTGGGAGGAGCTAGACGAAGTGGCTGGGGAGAAGGATGTCTGGGCTTCCCTGCTTAGGCTGCTGCCCCCGCGACCCGACCTCGGATAAGTGGAAGAAGATGGATGGATGGATGGATATATTTTATTTGTTAAGCACAAAAAAATGTAACATTGGGTTATGAATCAGTCTAAGTCAATATTTAATTGTCGACCTAACAAAACGCATTTGGGTTAAAAAAAAAAACATTCTAAATGTTTTTATTTATGAATAATTTACTGTAAAAAATTTAAGTAATTTACTGTAAAAAAAATTAAGTAAATTACTTTCTGTAGTTAGAATGAAGTCAAATTTATATTTTTGCACTTTAATAACATACTGTATATGTATATGTAATTGAGCGACGCTTGTGTGCGTGTGCGCGCACGCGTGTGCATGTGCGTGTGCTCGCAGTAGGGGGCGGCGCCGGGACGTGCATCGATCAAGTGTGTGGCCAGTGGACGCCCCCTCGGCCCTGATGCACAACATATCAGTGCCCCGCCAAGCGGGAGCCGTCTTGTTTAGTTGCACACGACACACTAACAAGCACCACTTGCTGCTCACTTCCATCTTGGGGAGCCACCATGAACGAATCCATCCCCACCATGGACCCTCGCTGCCAGCAGAAGCCGCCGCTGGCTTTGGACATCATCCTCCGTGAGTTGACTCTGTTCCAACCTCATTTCCTTTAGTTTTCGGCTTTATTTATTCGGGAATTTGTATCATTTGTGAGAAAACGACACACTAATTAGAAACACATTGGACTTTCCTAATGGGGGGGTGCAAACATGTGGTATCGTCCAATGAATAGAACGTCCTAACAATATTTATTTGTAAAACCTTTATATTCAATTGAACTTTCTCGTTAAAATCTACCAAATTTGATGAATATAAGAGTAATGACGCGTTTTTGGGCAATTTGAATAATTGTTCGCGCTCATCGCTTACTCTTTGGTGGGCCAGTCCGTCGGCTGCTCATTAGCATGGAAACGCCCCTTTATACCATATAAGGAAATGACAAGCTGCGGGGCACATAAAGTGAGTTACTGAGGTTTTGTTCTTATATATTATATGTATAGAAAACATATAATTCTATATGACATAATTTTAATTAAGCATAGAGATTCAATTCAACATAGTTTCAAAATGAAGAATGCAACTGATGTGCTAGACCAGTGGTTCTCAACCTTTTTTCAGTGATGTACCCCCTGTGGACATTTTTTTAATTCAAGTACCCCCTCATCAGAGCAAAGCATTTTTGGTTAAAAAAAAAAGAGACAAATAAGTAAAATACAGCACTATGTCATCAGTTTCTGATTTATTAAATTGTATAACAGTGCAAAATATTACTCATTTGTAGTGGTCTTTCTTGAACTATTTGGAAAAAGATATGTAACAATAACTAGAAAACTTGTTGAAAAATAAACAAGTGATTCAATTATAAATTAAGATTTCTACACATAGAAGTAATCATCAACTTAAAGTGCCCTTTTTGTGGATTGTAATAGAGATCCATCTGGATTCATCAACTTCATTCTAAACATTTCTTCACAAAAAAAGAAATCTTTAACATCAATAATTATGGAACATGTCCACAAAAAATCTAGCTGTCAACACTGAATATTGCATTGTTCTATTTCTTTTCACAGTTTATGAACTTACATTCATATTTTGTTGAGGTATTATTCAATAAACATATTTATAAAGGATTTTTGAATTGTTGCTATTTTTAGAAAAAAAAAAAAAATCTCACGTACCCCTTGGCATACCTTCAAGTACCCCAGGGGTACGCGTACCCCATTTGAGAACCACTGTGCTAGACAATTTTATTTTTTTCCAAACCCTATATAATACATTTAGCAATGAAAATAACAATATTGATGTATTTTATACATCAATAAGAAATTATACCCTACAAACATAGGGAAATAAGAAAAAAAAGAATGAACAAACGTGTGACAGATAACACTTTAAAAATAAAATAAAAAGCATATAAAAGTATCAATCATTTAATATTCTTTGATGGTAATTGTTTTTATTATTTATTTTAGAATGTTTTTTTTGTTATAAGTGAGTTGTACATTTTTTTCAATTCAAAATTAAACAAAAAAAATCAGGTTTGCATGACATTATTCTGGATTTATGAATATGGAATTTGTGCAGACAGTTTATAGCAAATGCTCTTTTGTAACTCTTGTCCCTTTTTAAATAAATACCAGACTTTAACACACCATATAATAAATCACTGCACTATAATAACAAGTACAACCGAGGCCAAGTAAACGTGTATGTGTTTGTTTTCCCTTTAGCCAACGCTTAATATTTTTGTTGTAAACAGATTAATTACATTTCTGTTGTTAATGTATTCCCTGGTTGACAGTCCATGATGAAAAAAGCACATTAAACATAGAATATGTAATTTGAAAGTAAATTAATGTTGAGTAGATTAACTCTGAGCAGGTTCACCTTTTACACAGCACCGTTCTCCAATTCTCTAGCATTGGAAAGTGTCGCCAAATCTTTCAGTAGTATTGTTTATGTACTTTTTTTTTTTAAGCTAAACAGAAAGTTTGGGTGTAAAATTAAGTTAAACATTGTAAACTGAATATAGTCTTGTATAGACTAGAGATAATTATGTAATAGATAATAAATAATGCCTTATTATCCATCATGAAATAAGTTAATGTCTTAAATTATCACGGGAGAGTTTAGTTGGAAATATGCCATTTATGCCCTTATAATGGCATTGGAGGACATTTAAAAAAGCTAATGCATATTCCAGACAGGAACATATATAGGAACATATTCGAGGACTGAGGTCATCATAATAAAATAATACTATTTTTTTTAATAAAACAAAGTGTACAATCACAGAAAATGCAATAATTTTGTGATCAATTCTATGAAATATTTGGTGGATACCGTTATACATACTGTATATGGCATTATAAACAATAGAATGACTGATGTTTAGTTCGGTCTTTTTTGTTTTGTTGCATTCAAACAATATCCTCAACATTGAGTTGTTTATGGTTGAGTTTAACTCCTTTTTTTGCAATACACTCCATGATGTCCACCCACATGAATGACGTTTAGTTCCAAGCAACAAAATGGGAGCATTGATTCGACCTTCAAACATAGGAGTAGCTGCAGTCTTCTTTCTAAATGCACAACACATGTGTTCTTTTGCAAGCAGCGTGCATGTGGACTATGCATATATTGTATGTATGACTTTTTTATTTATGTCACACTTTTATTGAGTGAGTTTGAGTTTGAGTTTATTTCGAACTTGCATGCATACAACATGATACATCACAATTTCCAGTTATTTTCAACATGTTCAAAATGGAGTAGGAAGAAGCAGAGCTTATTTAGTCCTACCCCTTTTCCTTTACATAACTGTTGCTAAAACTTTTGTTCACTTCCAGTTCTTAATTTATTCACAATATACTCCATAAGGGTTAGTGCGTCTGCCTCACAATACGAAGTTCCTGCAGTCCTGGGTTCAAATCCAGGCTCGGGATCTTTCTGTGTGGAGTTTGCATGTTCTCCCCGTGAAAGCGTGGGTTCCCTCCGGGTACTCCGGCTTCCTCCCACTTCCAAAGACATGCACCTGGGGATAGGTTGATTGGTAACACTAAATTGGCCCTAGTGTGTGAATGTGAGTGTGAATGTTGTCTGTCTATCTGTGTTGGCCCTGCGATGAGGTGGCGACTTGTCCAGAGTGTACCCCGCCTTCCGCCCGATTGTAGCTGAGATAGGCGCCAGCGCCCCCCGCGACCCCAAAAGGGAATAAGCGGTAGAAAATGGATGGATGGATGGATGGAAGTAATCACAATAAAAATAAATGAATAAATAATACTCAGTGAAGTAAGTTACATTTCAAATGGTGAGATGAGTAAGATTATTTTGAAAATGACTGGATGGATGAAATAAATTCAGAATGTTTATCATGGTTCTTCTTCTTTGTACTTTGTAAACACTTTAAGTTTGAAGAATTTCTTGAAGTTGATCATTTTAGTACATTGTTTGATTGCTTTGCTTAATCCATTCCATAAATTAATCCCACATACTGATATACAATGGTCTTAAGTGTTGTACGTGCATACAAATGTTTTAAATTACTTTCTTCTCTGAGATTATATTTTCTCTTCTTTTTTTTGAGAAGAATTGTCGTATATTCTTGGGTAGCAGGTTTTAGTTTGCTTTGTGTTTAATTTTAGCTGTTTGCAAATTCACTATGTCATGGAATTTCAGTATCTTAGTAGTAATGGTAGTATGTGTATTTCATTTCAAGTAGCAATAGTAACACTGGTAAAAAATAAGTCGTAGCAGTAGCTAGTATTATAACTATTGTATTAAAGTCCAAATAGTACTGATTGTAGTTGTTGTAAAAGTTAGTAGGAGTTGTAAAGTTGAATTGTCATACAATAGTATTTGTAAAAGTAATAGTAGTATGAATATAACTATACAATCAAATATTCTTCTTAGGAGTAAAGAGGGAGTAGTAGAATGATGATGGATATTGCATATTGGAGTTTAATCAAGGAGTCATTGTAGTAGTAATAGTGGTAGTGTCCTGGGCATGACGTTAAAGTGCATCCGGCAGTGAATGCTCCTCTATGGGGTCTTGGGGCACTAGGAGGTTAACCCCTTTACTACTGCTACCCCAGGGGGCCCTTGGCAAAGGGCTAGTACCTCACTGCCCCCTAGCCAGGGATACAGTGAAGACCTCAATGGCGGTGCAGGCGGAAGATGGTAGATTTAAGAACTACCACATTGTCTGCAATGGCGGAGAAGGCTGCAGCAGAAATGGGTCCCCAGTCGTCTTGGACTCCATGCCACTGGACCCTGACCCAATTCTGTCAAGGATCGTGTGGTGACTGTCTGTGCACCAGTCTCCCCATGTAAAACAAAGTCATGCACAAGCCTCCTTCATAAAGGGATACACCCCTACCTGGAGGATCGTCATACTCGTTTGAGTGACCGCCGATGACGATGAATAGTGGTAGCAGTAATAAGCGTAAGTGGTAGTAGTAATAGCTTGTAGAATGCTTGAATATTGAAATGCACTGTATGTAGTTGTAAAAATGGGAAGAAGTAGTGGTTGTAAAAATTAGTAATAGTTGTAAAGCTTATTAGTAGTAAAACAAATAGTCAAATATTATTTTTTTCAAATATCGCATTTATAGCCCTTAATCACATGTGTCTGGAAGGGCTGCATAAACCACAATGGTATCGCTAGTCTGAACTCACATCCTGTGTGACCGTTTGCAACAGATGCCAAGCGGGTACAGTTTTTGCTAATTATTCATGATAATGTGAGAGTCCAAACCATTTGGGCAAGCGGAGGATTCTAAGAGATGTCCATCCAGGTCATGGAGGAGTGGTTCACACTGGGTCATGATTTAGGATTGCTAGCACTTTCTCCAGACTGGTATCTCATAAAAAGAGAAGAGGGGCTTGCCAAATGGTGTAAAACAGAGTCTATTTAAAAGATAGAGTATATAGATGAGTTTTAAGGTGGGATTAAAATACTTCTGCCGAGGAGGCATCTCTGACTTTTGCCGGTAGGGCATTCCAGAGTACTGGAGCCCGAATGATAAATGCTTCAGAGTCTGCAGACTTTTATTTTTTTTGTGGCGGCGTGGCTCGGCTGGTAGAGCGGCCATTCCAGCAACATGAGGGTTCCAGGTTCAATCCCCGCTTCCACCATCCTAGGCACTGCCATTGTGTCATTGGGTAAGACACTTTACCCACCTGCTCCCAGTGCCACCCACACTTGTTTAAATGTAACTTAGATATTGGGTTTCACTATGTAAAGCGCTGGAGCCTATCTCAGCTACAATCGGGCGGAAGGCCGCGTACACCCTGGACAAGTGGCCATCTCATCACAGGGCCAACACAGATAGACAGACAACATTCACACTCACATTCACACACTAGGGACCATTTAGTGTTGCCAATCAACCTAACCCCAGGTGCATGTCTTTGGAGGTGGGAGGAAGCCGGATTACCCGGAGGGAACCCACGCAGTCATGGGGAGAACATGCAAACTCCACACAGAAAAAATAATAGTAATATGAATATTGAATTACTTATAATAAGAACAATCTAATACTGGTACAAGTGAGAAGGATTTGTAAAAGTTAATAGAAAAAAAAACTTACTTTACTATATTTGATCCTACAAGACAGTGTTTTTCAACCACTGTGCCGCGGCAAACCCATGTGCCGTGAGATAGTCTTGTGTGCCGTGGGAGATGATCTAATTTTAAGTATTTGGGTTAATAATATTTTTTGCAAACCAGTAGTTATAGTCTGCAAATGATGTGTTGTTGTTGAGTGTTGGTGCTGTCGAGAGCTCGGCAGAGTAACCGTGTAATACTCTTCCATATCAGTAGGTGGCAGTAGGTGGCAGCAGGTAGCTAATGGCTTTGGAAGTAGCAGGAGGCAGCGTGCATAGAAAAATGGTGTCTAATGCTTAAACCAAAAATAAACAAAAGGTGAGTGCCCCTAAGAAAAAGCACTGAAGCTTAGGGAAGTCTATGTAGAACAAAAGTAAAACTGAACTGGCTACAAAGTAAACAAAAACAGAATTCTGGACGACAGCACAGACTGCGCCCACAATGTACATCCGAAAATCACATGACAATGTCCCCACAAAGAAGGATAAAAACAACTGAAATATTCTTGATTGCTAAAACAAAGTAGATGCGGGAAATATCGCACAAAGGAAGACATGAAACTTCTACAGGAAAATATCAAAAAACAATTGCAACAACGACTTTTTACTGTCAACTGAGTTTCCTTTTTTAATGGTTTCTCCTTGTGGTGTGCCTCCGGATTTTTTTTCAACGCAAAAAATGTGCCTCGGCTCAAAAAAGGTTGAAAAACACTGCTCTAAAACAGAATATGCAAGATATTTTCAAATGGCTAATTATGTTGTCACATGTTTGTACACAGAGTTGGACTTGTTTGGTGTGATCTTGTACTCTGTGCTCACCTTCATGGCGGTGGTCTCCATGCTGATCTTCATAGAGGAGTGTGTTTATATTTATAAGAAAGTGCCTGCCCACAAGAAAAGTACCATCATTTGGGTCAATGGAGCAGCACCCGTGAGAAAAACAATATTATTTCATCTCTCCTTACTTTTAACCTTTCCATGTGTGTGACTCTGCCGATCCTCCCTGTCCTTTTCTCTGCTTTGTGTGGCAACAGCTAATGTTATTGTTTCACATCAATAACTGTGTTTTTGTTTTGAAGGTGATTGGAACCATGTCCTGTCTGGGGATGTGGATCCCCCGAGCCACCATGTTTACTGATATGACCTCAGCTTGGTCAGTTCTTCTCCTTTTTTTCCTTCAACTTTATTGATCACCCTCTCATTATTGGTCGCCATCCCTGTCTGCAGCTACTTTGCCATAGTGGTGTTCAAGTTCCTCATCTTGATGATCGAGGAGGTGGGCGGCGACGAGGCGTTCCTGCGGCGGGCGCCAAAGCACCAATTAAGGATCAGCACGGGGCCATGTTGCTGCTGCTGCCCATGTCTGCCGCATGTGGCCATCACACGGTACACACTGATACACTTTTTATATCAAGTACCACACAACAATTGGACAGTGTAATTTACCTTCAGCCCGTGGGTCATACACTGATCCCAAATGCCACAAATCCAGGAAGTGACCTATGCATAGTTTCAGGGTGTCATCTTCATCCGACGCACCAACTTTGATCATAATCTGACCCAGTGGAGTTGACTTATTAGTGTATACTTTTTTGTGGCGAATCACCACACTGACTGTCAGTGTTTGTCATTGTAGCCTGCAGTGTAAGCTAAAATGCTTCACACTTTGTCGTCCTCCAGCTGTCTAGTATCCGTCATTTTGGTTTAGGTCTATTTGGTCACAGTCCCTAAGAGGAGTTTATAAAAATACAACCTCGGTTTTGGCCAAAAATGGCTGGTCCAAACTAGCTTGGATAATAGGGCCTTTAATTGATTGATTGATTGATTGATAGATACTAGTAGATTGCACAGTTCAATACATATTTTGTACAATTGACCACTAAATGGTCCACGTTAATCAATTTGTGGTAAAAATATATACTATCAGCATAATACAGTCATCACACAGGTTAATCATCATAGTATATACATTGAATTATTTACATCATTTACAATCCGAGGGGTGGAATGAGGAGCTTTGGTTGATATCAGTACTTCAGTCATCAACAATTGCATCAACAGAGAAATGGACATTGAAACAGTGTAGGTCTTACTTAGGAGGATATGTACAGCCAGCAGAGAACATAGTGAGTTCAGATAGCATAAGAACAAGTAAATACATTAGAAGTACATTTGATTATTTACATTAGGTTATTTACAATCTGTGGAGATGGGATGTGAATGGGGGAGGGTATTAGTAAAAGGTTGATGTTGCCTGGAGGTGTTGTTTTAGAGGGGTTCTGAAGGAATATAGAGATGCACTTACTTTTACACCTGTTGGGCTTAAAACAGGGATGTCAAACTCATTAGATCAGAGACCGCATGGAGAAAAATCTACTTCCTTTGGGAAGAAGATTGGTAAAATCACGTCACGATAACTTAAAAATAAAGACAACTTCAGATTGTCTTTGTTTAAAAATGGAACAAGTACATTCTGAAAATGTACATCTCATAATGTTGTTTTTTTAAACTTACATGTTGCAGTTAATAGTATTATATCTTTTATTTGTCTTTATTTATACTTTCTGAATAAATTATGTGATAATGTTCATCAGTCAACTTTGGTGTTAATTTTCAATCTATCAAGATAAAAAAATTATATCATAATCAAATTACAGGATGTTATTTATGTCGTTTGCTCATTTTCCTCTACTGGTGCACTAACATCATGTGCTTTATTGTTTTTACATACCGTTGTGAGAGGCGGGGCGTGGTCACGCGCCGCCTGCCGGCGATGGCATGCACAGGAGCCGGCTGGAAGCAAGATGACAGATGAGTGGATACCTCAGCTGGAACGAGTTATCTAATCACCTGTCTCTATTTAGCAGCATTGGTGACTGCAGGGCGGGGCTGAAAAGCCAGAAGGACCCATGAGGTGCTGAGGACGCCAGAAGGGTTGTGGGAGGACTGAGCGAGTTAAAACTTTGTGAATGAACGAACTAAGACTGAAAAGACTTGGGGAGTGAACGAAGAAGATGAACTGTTGTGAAAATTAAAAATGAAAAGAAAATCCTTTTGGGAACAAACAAAAGAAGAAATATTGTGTGTAAAAAGATTAAAAATAATTGTCAACTTGAACTCCTGCTGTGATCCTTCGGTCCTGAAGACCCCACGACACAAACCTGTCACAGTTGGCGCCCAACCAAGCAAGGACCGAGGAAGGATGACGGCCCCAAACCACCTGGAGGCACTGGGAAGAGTGCTGGCGGAGGTGTCAGCAGCCACCCAGCAGCAGATGGAGGCAAGCATGCAACAGACGCAAGTACTGCAAGCACTGGTGAGCCAGTCCAGAGGAAAGGAGAAGGGGAAGTGGACCGCCATGCAGAGGATGTCGGAGGGAGAGGACCCGCAAGTATTCCTCGACGTATTTGAGACCACAGCGACAGCATGCGGCTGGCCGGACACCGGGTGGGGTGTCAAGCTGCTGCTGCTCCTGGCAGGGGAGCCGCAGCGGGCGGCGCTTAGTCTCCCAGCGCACGCTCGGGTGCATTTCCCCAACCTACGCCGGGCAATATTAGACCGCATCGGCAGCCACCCGGAGGACCACCGACGCCGGTTCCGTGCCATGCGACTGGGGCCCGAGGACCGACCATTCGTGCTGGCGCAGCAGCTTCGGGATGCGGCCGTCCAGTGGCTGGAACCCCAGGAGGCCGATAGCAAGATGCTGGAGCGGATCCTCCTGGAGCAGTTTGTGGAGGCCATCCCAGCCCAGACGGCCGCTTGGGTGCGGTACCATCGCCCGCAGGACCTGATGGCCGCGGTGGCCCTGGCCGAGGATCATCTGGCGGTATACCGGGAAGGAAGCGCCAAGACTGCCGAAAGACCCACACCAGCGCCACGGGCAGCCGACAGATCCAGAGCAGCACCACGAGCGGCCGAGCGGCCCATCCCAGCACCCCGCAGACGGAGCTGGCAGATGCAGGAGGCCGCCAGCCCGGACAGGGACATGCACACACAACATCATACTCCAGCACTATTGAGGGGGGGAGAAGGGGATTATAAAATGTGTGACATTCCTCCCTCTGTCCAGGTTCCCGGCGCTGCGCAACAAGGGCTTCCCCCGCAGACGGCACCTCGAACGCCAGGGCCGGTGTGCTGGGGGTGCGGCCAACCTGGTCACGTGCGAAGGGAGTGCTCACTGATGGAGGTGGGGCAGGTGATACGGGTGGTCGAGCCCCCAGCACCCGCCTCCGATCCAGGGGAGGCGTACTGTGTCCCGGTAAGGGTTCAAGGGAGTATATACCGGGCAATGGTTGATTCGGGGTGCAAACAAACCATGATCCACCAAAACCTGGTTCGGCCCGGGGCGTTGAGCAGGCGACACAGGGGCGAATTAGATGTATTCATGGGGATGTGCACACGTATCCCATTGTTCCAGTAGAAATTTGGCATCGGGGACAAAAGCATAGTGTGAAGGTTGCTGTAAGTGCGCACCTTAATATTAGGGACAAATTGGCCGGGGTTTCCACTTCTCGTGATGCAATGTGTGGGGAGGCGTTCACGGACCGTAGGAAAAGGGAGTATCCGTGTGGTTCTCGGTGGCGAGACGGGGCCTTCCGCCACTGCCGAGCGGAAACCGGCGGGGGCTTCGCGGCACGCCCCCCCGGCCTCCTATTGGCATCCTACGGAGGAATTTCCCCTCGAGCAGTCGCGAGACGAAACTTTGCGCGCGGCCTGGGACCAAGTCGACTATATCGACGGTCAGCTAATCCGCCCGGGAGCGGCGCGGGTATTCCCTCATTTCTCCATTATGAGAGATAGGCTGTATAGAGTGACCCGTGACACTCAGACGGGAGAAGAGATCACCCAGTTGCTGGTGCCGAAACGCCACCGGGAAATGGTTTTCCAGGCGGCGCATGTGAACCCAATGGCTGGACATATGGGTTACGACAAAACACTTAATCAGGTAATGGCCCGGTTCTATTGGCCGGGCATTCGGGCAGATGTGCGCCGCTGGTGCGCCGCCTGCCCGGAAGGCCAACTGGTAAATCCAGCGGCCGTCCCGAAGGCGCCCTTGCGCCCATTACCGCTTATAGAGGTCCCATTCGAAAGAATAGGCATGGACCTCATCGGGCCATTGCACCCGAGCTCACGGGGATATCGCTTTGTGTTAGTCCTAGTGGATTACGCAACGCGCTATCCCGAAGCAGTGCCTCTGCGCTCCATCTCCGAAAGGAGCGTAGCGCAAGCGCTGTTTCAAATTATCTCCCGGGTCGGGATCCCGAAAGAGATCCTGACCGACCAAGGCACGTCCTTCATGTCACGCACAGTCAAGGAACTATACGGATTACTGGGTATCAAAGCGATCTGCACCAGCGTGTATCATCCCCAAACAGATGGGCTGGTGAAACGCTTGAACAAAACGCTAAAAACCATGATCCGTAAGTTCACGCACAAGGACAAACCAAATTGGGACAAATGGCTGGATCCCTTCATGTTTGCGATGCGGGAGGTACCCCAGTCCTCCCTAGGTTTTACACCATTCGAGTTGTTGTACGGCAGGAAGCCGCGTGGAGTGCTGGACATAATTAAAGAAAGCTGGGAGGAAGGTCCGAGCTCCAGTAAAACTGAAGTCCAGTACGTTATGGACTTGAGAGCAAAACTACACACATTGGGGCACTTATCACGGGAGAATTTGCTCCAAGCCCTAGAACGCCAAAAACGCACGTATAACCAGGGAACCCAGCTGCGAAAATTTGCACCGGGAGAAAAAGTCCTTTTTATTACTTCCCAGTTCCAGCTCTAAATTACTTGCGCGATGGCAAGGACCCTTTGAGGTCACACGGCAAATGGGGGATGTGGACTATGAGGTTCGGCGCTCGGACCGGGGGGCGGAGACACCCAAATTTACCACCTCAATCTGCTGAAAGCATGGAAGGAGGCGGAGCCTGTTTCCATGGTGACGGTAGTAAGAAAGGAGGAGGAGTTGGGGCCAGAGGTCCCGCGCTCTGCCCCTTCCCCACCCCTCCCCTGTGATGATCACCTCATGCTCAAACAGAAAGCGGATGTTGCAGCGCTGCAACAGCGCTTTTCTGATGTGTTCTCCGCGCGGCCCGGCCGCACGAACCTCATCCAACATCACATCGAGACCAGCCCGGGGGTTACGGTGCGGACTCGACCATACAGACTTCCCGAGCACAAGCGCAAAGTAGTTCAGGAAGAATTAAAAACCATGCTGGAACTAGGGGTGATAGAAGAATCCCACAGCGCGTGGTGTAGCCCAATCGTTCTGGTGGGAAAGAAGGATGGCTCAGTACGCTTCTGTGTGGATTACCGCAAGGTGAATGAGGTGTCACGTTTTGACGCGTACCCAATGCCCCGGGTCGGCGCGGCCGGACAGGTGCCCGGCCTGAAACTGACGGTGGAGACCTGTGAGAGGCGGGGCGTGGTCACGCGCCGCCTGCCGGCGATGGCATGCACAGTAGCCGGCTGGAAGCAAGATGACAGGTGAGTGGATACCTCAACTGGAACGAGTTATCTAATCACCTGTCTCTATTTAGCAGCATTGGTGACTGCAGGGCGGGGCTGAAAAGCCAGAAGGACCCAGGAGGTGCTGAGGACGCCAGAAGGGTTGTGGGAGGACTGAGTGAGTTAAAACTTTGTGAGTGAGTGAACGAACTAAGACTGAAAAGACTTGGGGAGTGAACGAAGAAGATGAACTGTTGTGAAAATTAAAAATGAAAAGAAAATCCTTTTGGGAACAAACAAAAGAAGAAATATTGTGTGTAAAAAGATTAAAAAGAATTGTCAACTTGAACTCCTGCTGTGATCCTTCGGTCCTGAAGACCCCACGACACAAACCTGTCACAACCCTATTTCCTTGAATTGCTGCAGGACATATAGTATGCGCCTGCCTTGAATAACTGCCGGGTCAAACTCGCTTCCCAAAATAATTAGCACATGCTTAGTATTACCGCCTGGTCAAACTCTTGACGTCACGAGTGACACTTCCCCTGTCATCATTTTCAAAATGGAGGAGGCTGATTTCTATACCGGTAATTTGAAATCGTATTAAGTGAAGAAGATTAAGAGCTATTCAGTAGGATTTAAGGTCCAAGCTTACATCACATTCAAATTTTTACTGCATACCTTTGGTAAGTGCCGGAGTGAGAAGAGGTTTTAAAATAATTAGCGTATGCTTACTTTTACTGCATGCCTTTGGTAAGCGCAGGAGTGAGAAGAGGTTTTAAATTAATTAGCACCCTGGCGGCAATTAAAGGAAATACGGTATGTAGCATAATCTACAAAGATAAAAAAATTGCTATTGCTATATCTAGTGGACACATTTAGAACAGCAGTTTCTTTCATTCAAAAATTTTGGCTCATTTTTATAATTACCAAACTCATCCTGCGGGCTGCATAAAATCTGTCAATACATTTGACACCCTTGGCCTAAAATCTATATCGCAATATATATATATATATATATATATATATATATATATATATATATATATATATATATATATATATATATATATATATATATATATATATATATATACCAGCCTCCTGTGATAATGATTATTTTGTGTGTAAATGAAACTAGAGCCATTTCAAAAGGCTTATAATGTAACTGCTAACGTATGTGGTAACGTTGTATTATATTCTTAAAACTATTATAGAGCTACATGCTAATTTACTGTTAATTTCTGGTTACTTTCATGGTTGTATCTACGCTTCTGTTAATATGTAATAATCATGTATTATTTTGCTGTTTGAATATTTTACATTAGTTTTGAGTGATACTACAAATTTGGGAATTGATACAAAGTTGTTAAAAGGGCTGTATTGGTCATACCAGTGCTGATAATTTTACTAAAAATATTCAGAAGGATTCAATATTTGATCACCATTATAATCAGACAAAAACACAGGATAGTGGTACAATCATATAAATGCAATACTAAAACAATTTCCTACAATTTGCTTTGATTTAAATAATTTTGTTTTTGCCTTTTAAAGGCCTCCTGTGTTCAGGGACTTATTTTCTGAGTTTGTAAAAAAATACCAAAAAATACCAACCATTATTTGATAATAGAAAATATTGATCGAACCAGTATCAACTGTATACTGATACTTAACTTGGTATTGTTACTAGGGCTGCGAATCTTTGGGTTTCCCACGATTCGATTCAATATCGATTCTTGCGGTCACGATTCGATAATATATATATTTTTTTTTCGATTCGATTCTCAATTCAAAAACGACATTTTTCCGATTCAAAACGATTCTGTATTCATTCAATACATAGGATTTCAGCAGGATCTACCCCAGTCTGCTGACATGCTAGCAGAGTAGTAGATTTAAAAAAAAAAAAAGCTTTTATAATTGTAAAGGACAATGTTTTATCAACTGATTGCAATAATGTAAATTTGTTTTAACTATTAAATGAACCAAAAATATGACTTATTTTATCTTTGTGAAAACATTGGACACAGTGTGTTGTCAAGCTTATGAGATGCGATGCAAGTGTAAGCCACTGTGACACTTTTGTTCTTTTATTTATTTTTTTTATAAATGTCTAATGATAATGTCAATGAGGGATTTTAATCACTGCTATGCTGAAATTATAACTAATATCGATACTGTTCTTGATAATAGTCATTTTTGTTTCAATACTTTTGGTTTGTTCTGTGTCGTGTTTGTGTCTCCTCGCAATTGCTCTGTTTATTGCAGTTCTGAGTGTTGCTGGGTCAGGTTTGGTTTTGGAATTGGATTGCATTGTTATGGTATTGCTGTGTAGTGGTTTGTTAGATTGATTAAAAATAAATAAACAAATAAATAAATAGATTTTTTAAAAATGAGAATCGATTCTGAATCGCACAACGTATTCGAATCGATTTTTTCCCACACCCCTAATTGTTACTGTCGATATTTGTATCGATCTGCCAACCACTTTTTTTTTTACATTCAAGAGCTCCAGCTTAGCGGTTAGCATATTTTCTAACACTGTTTTAGTGGAGCATGTTAAGCTATTCTCCGTCCTCCAGTAATAATGATACTTGTAATAAACTTTGTTGATCTGCTGCCATGGAGGTGAGGATTGGTAACTTAGAAGTGGCTTTGCAATGTGGAGGGACATTAGCCTTGAGTGAGGATGCAACAGTGCGTTGAAGATGCGTTTGTTGGCTTGTGGCTGTCACATTTGCGGGACACAGCTGACACAGAATGTGTCATCAACATGCATTATCACGATACAATAGTTTAAAATGCTCTATCGTCGGCTAAACTTATATAATTAATATCACTTAAAGGGACAAGTGGTAGAAAAATGGATGGATGTGTATAAATTAATCAATCAATCAGTCAAAGTTTACTTATATAGCCCTTTATCACAAATGTCTCAAAAGGCTGCACAAGCCACAAAGACATCCCTGGCAAGACAAATAAATAAAACACACATTTAACCCTTCTATTTTAAAATGTCCCATTAGCGCAGAGGTAAGTATGGTCAACAGCTCCAGATTGTCATTGTAAGAGAGTGTTATGGCGTTTCCTCTCGCCAGATAGGGGGAAATGTTTGTTGGAATGGATTTCAATTTTTCCTCATCAACTGACATGGCTTACGTCAGTCAGCACGGCATTGAATCCACATGGAAGCAATAGAAAAACGTGACACAGGCTTGTCTCTAAGCTCACTGGGTTCGCTGATTGGCTAACAGGGAACACCATCAGTCTTACTGGCTCATTGATAAGCCTGTCTCATGGAGTTTGTATTGCTGGAGTCGCTTTCCCTCTGAAATGTTTTTGTGTCCTTGATTGACACGTGCTCATATTTAACTCATTTTGGTTTACTTGAGATATTATTTTTTTTGACTCACTGTTTTAATTGCTTGTTTTCCTTTTGATTTATTATTCATATTTAAACTTGTAACAATATCGAAGCACACACAATCATAGAGTAGCAGTTCCAATTGGGCCTAATTTACATTTTTCCTAAATACAGTATGCATTGTTGTGCAATCCCTGTTCAGTAGTACCTCGGTTTTTGTGAGTAATCTGTTGAAAATGGAATGCTATAAAATACAAAACATTTTTTCCCATTGGAAACACTGTAAATCCAAGTAATCGCTTGGAGACAGAAATATTATGCTACGACTTTTTTATAACCATCTTTGTCAAAGTGCTGGCTCTCTCGACTTTCTATGACCCATCGTGGCTTATTTTCCAGTCATACTCAATAAAAAAGCACGTATTAAGTCACCCAATTTTAGTTGAATGAAAACCATGAAAGACATATTTTGGTGAAACCTTTTGCCGAAACCCTTGGTTTACTATTGTACAGTATTAGCAACGGCACTAATTAAAACCTGGTGCGGTCCTAATGAAGCGCAGATCTCTGCAGCCTCCATGAGCACATGCACGGTTCAGAGGTCACATGTGAGACTTTACGGATTCTTTTTTCTGTGTGTGTGTTTGAAGGTTATGTAAAACGTTTTGACGCTCCTGTGCACACTCTGTGCTTTGTAGGCAGGCTGAACACACTCCTGGCCATTCAACGGTGTGGAGAGTTAAAAGTCCACAAGCCAACTATTTTTTTTGTTCAAGCGATGGTAATGGCAAACAGATGCATTTCGCCCTTATGTTTGCATAACCAGAGGATGATGTGATCCCCATGCACTGAAAACAATAGCATTGCTGGTATTCCACTATACTTTTTTCAACCGTTTGTTTACAAAAACGCACACATTTCTTTTATTTCAGGCGCTCTCTTTTCCTGCTCAAACTTGGCTCCTTCCAGTTTGCTCTGCTCAAGATTGTCTTTACCATCCTGTCCATTGTCCTGTGGACCAACGGGACCTTCGACCTGGCTGATGTGAGTCTTTTGCTTTGACCTTAAAACTATGCCAATGTTATACCGCTATGACGATATTTGGCATTTGTGAACCGTTTTAAATAAGTCTTAAAACAGTGGGTTCCATTGCTAGGGCTTATAACATGTCTCTAATCGTGAAATTGTTGCTCTCACCGTTGTAATGTGATTGTGTGGGAGTGATAAATCGGCTCCTTGCCTCAATTCAACTCCTCGTCCCCTTCTTGCCCAAGCTGCATTAAAAGTTTGACGAAACAAACTATTTCATTAACTCAAGAGTACTCGACGAACACTCATGTTTCACTGACTCGAGTACTTGCCGAACACTCATGTTTCACAAGAGTACTCAACGAACACTCCTGTTTCACTGACTCACGGGTTGACAAAGAATCAACATTCACTAACTCACAGGCACTCGACAAAGACTCGTGATCTGACTTCTAAGTTGACGAAGACTGGAGTTTAAAGGGTCATATGTTTTTTTTTCTCTACATTTAAAACACTTCCTTGTGGTCTACATAATATGTAATGGGGGTTCGTTAGTCAAAATGTTGCATAGACAAGGTTTTACTGACCGTTTTCAAGCCGCCTTTAGACCATCTTTTTAGAATTTGCTATTTTGTGGCTGGTCCTTTTTACGTGGCTCCACTTTGACCGCGTCTTCTCCCCGTCACCCATGTTGTAGTCTTTAGCGTTTCAGTATGGAGTGTTGTTTGCAGAAAGAGAATTGACAGCTCAGATACCAGGAGGGAATTAATGTTCAACGATTTATTACATATATCGTCTATATATATATATATAATATATATATATATATATATATATATATATATATATATATATATATATATATATATATGTATATATATATTATATACTGTATATAATAATAATAAACAATACTAACTAACGATACTTAAACTAAGGAATGGAACGTGTGACCAAAATCCAAGAGTGTGTGTGGTGTTAAAGTATGTGTGTAATTAACTGTTGTGTTACTGTGATGTTGGATCGGGAAGCAGACGAATCCAAAAGGGGGCTATGCGAAAGGGGTCCGTGATCCAAGTGAAGTCCGTGGGGCAGAGAGAGAGAGGCGACAAGGTCCGTGTCCAGGCAGGGGTCGAGGATCGAGGGAGCCAGTCGAGATCCAGGGCAACGAAAGAAAAACACTGCGAGACAAGACAGGTGACAAATCAAGCCACAGAGAGGAAAAAGGGAGAGCGAGCAGAAAGCTTGTCGCTGGCGGTTCACCATCGAGAAACTAAGGTTCTGCAAGGATCCTATGGTCCACTGGTCCTTATACCGCTCGCCCTCATCAGTCCCAGTTGTGCAGATTGCTGATCGTCTGCAGGCTTGTCGCTGCGTGGGCGTGCTGCGCTAAGCGCGAACGGGGGCGTATTTGAGCGCGCTGCCAGCAAAGGTCCCGGCAGCTCCAGCTGTTCGAGTCCGCGCCGCGACACGGAGGCTACTGACAGATATAAGTTAGAACTATTCTCTACTTTATATTAGAAATAGCAACAGCGGAGGATGCATGTGCATGTACGAGCCAGTCTCAAGAGAACAGCAAAAAAGAAGGAGCTTATCGAATTACAATGGCGAACTCGCACAAAGCACTTTGGGTTCATTTTTACCATACATGGAGATATCCGATGATGTCACAGTTAGTAAACAACCTCACAAATGGGGCAAATTCCAAAAAGGCCTACTCAGTGGACTTGTGGCTAACGTGTCTGCCCTGAGATCAGTAGGTTGTGAGTTGAAACCCCGGCCAAGTCATACCAAAGACGATAAAAATGGGAGCCATTACCTCTCTGCTTGGCACTCAGCATCAAGGGTTGGAATTGGGGGATAAATCGCCAAAAATTATTCCCGGGTGCGGCCACTGCTGCTGTTCATTGCTGCTGCCCACTGCTCCCCTCACCTCCCAGGGGTTGATCAAAGGGATGAGTCAAATGCAGAGAACAAATTTCACCACACCTAGTGTGTGTGTGACTATCATTGGCACTTTAACTTTAACTTATATTTATGAAGAAAGGCAATATTGTTTTATAAATAGCTTTGCCATGCCTCTGTGGTTGGATTTCAAATTTTCGGGACAAACAGTTTGCAGATCCCAAATACATAAAATCAGATACCAGAAGGTAGGAACACATGGTTTTGCATAATTGGTCCCCTTTAAAGACTCACAAATACTCAACCATGTCTTCAGTTTCACTGACTCACAGCTACTTGACTTGTTACTGACAGTGTTATTCAACAAAGGCACTGATTTACAGGTTGACAAGTTACTTGACAACTCGTGTTCCACTAACTCAAGAGTGACAAAAATTTGAGTTTTAATGACTGCCGGGTGCTCAACAAAGATTGGAGTTTCACTCCGTCACAAGTTGATGAAGATTCAAATTTCATTGACTTACTGACAAAGAATAAAATTTCACTGACTCACAAGTTAACAAAGAATCAAATTTCACTGACTCACAAGTTGAAGAACAATCAAATTTCACTGACTCACGTGTTAAAGAATCAAATTTCACTGACTCACAAGTTGAAGAAGAATTGAAATGTACTGACTCACAGGTTAACAAAGAATCAAATTTCACTGACTCACAAGTTGACGAAGAATTGAAATGTACTGACTCACTGATTAATAAAGAATCAAATTTCACTGACTCACAAGTTGACAAAGAATAGAAACTCACTCACTCACGGGTACTCGACAATGACTCGTGTTTCACCAACTCACAGGTAGACAAAGACTCAAGTTTCACTGACTTACGGGTGAAAAAAAATTTTTTTTTTACTGGCTTGCAGTTATAAAGACTTTTGCATGGACTTATGGGTTGACAAAAACTCTAGTTTATCTGTACAACAGCCACTTGATGTAGACTGGAGTTTTAAAGACTCACTTGTAGGGATGATCCAACCAAGGTTTTATTCTGCCCATTCCGATCATTGATGAGTGAGCAGGGGCGTCACTAGCTTTTAAGGACAGGGGGGGCTTAGCCCTCAGGAGATGAACAGGATGTGAGCGAACGTAGCGCACATGTACAAAACTTCACAAATGGCTA
The DNA here is from genome assembly GCF_033978795.1 of Nerophis ophidion. Lineage (NCBI taxonomy): Eukaryota > Metazoa > Chordata > Actinopteri > Syngnathiformes > Syngnathidae > Nerophis > Nerophis ophidion. The sequence continues at coordinate 32,448,689 of NC_084625.1, read as the reverse complement.
ACAAAGACTTGCAAATTATTCTTTGTTATTATTATTATTTCAATCGGTTAAGGAAATTAAATATATATGGAAGTCTGAATAGAAGTGAGAAACGTTTATGTATACTGTAAGAAAGACTTATAGTCCGTCTGCTGATCTAAAAAAGAGCCAAAGGGCTTGACATTAATGATGTCCCGTCGTCCCCGGGGGTTGGTAAAAAAAATGCACGGGACCATGGTTTTTAACCATTTTTTTCTTTTTCTCTTTATGTATTTATTCATTTTACATTTTATATTAAATGTCTTGGATTTTCCTCCCTCTGAAAATCCTATGAAATGTTTAACAAGTCATCCTATAATAATACAACAGCTATTAATGTAACAAATCAATGCAATAAAACAAAAATATTTTTAATGATGATTTTTTCATTATTTTAACAATAGGCTAATGTATACTACTTTATATAGAGTCTACAAGAAACACAAAACTTAAAAACGAAATTACTTTCAATTACAAACACAAGGTTTTGTGCAGCTTGACCACAGAGTTGAGAAGGAGCAAAGATCTTCAATATTTGTATGTGAAAATCACAAAGAAATCTTCTGGGGGAGGATGACGCCCCTACAGGTATTTGGTTTACAAACTTTCAGCCCCACCTAAAACAAAATTCACCAGCCACCACTGATTACGATGCATTCTCATTTTAGGCAAAACATAAGACAATACTCTCTTAACAGTATAACTGTAACGAGGAATAAGTCTTCAAGTAACAATATTCAAATACTAACTTTGTTGGGTAAGACAGACTTTGGTTTTATTCTGAATCCAGTGAAACATATTGGTGGTTTTAGCAGATTATAAAGACTTTCAGGTGTTTATATATGCTTAAGTATTGGCAGACACTTTTATCCAAAGCGACATACATAAAAGTAGATATAAAACAATCACTGTAAACATGATCGTTTAAGAGAAGAATGTAATTGAAAATATCAATACAAAGTGTCAAGACAGAATAAACTCTCTGCTGTTGCAGCAACAGAGATAAAGTCTATTGGTCCATAAGATATATAGATATCTAGTATATTCATACATTGTTTACCTAGGATATACACATGTGTATATATGACCTAATCATATTGTTTCTTCAACTTAAAAATAGCTGACCGTTTTTTCTCCTTCTCTGGGATTATTATTCCCAGTTTTGATTTTAGACGTCTGGTCACTTATAGCATATGAGAATATTCTATTACTGTTAAGCAAACTATGAACACGCCAAATCATGTCTCCTTTATCATAGTTACACGTATGACAAAAAAGTGTGTGAAAATCAGTGGTATTCAGTGAGATAAAATGCGCTGACAGTTCATTGTTCCTGCCAAATGAATTTTACTGAGTGGAGTGGATTACCACTCCAAGATGGCGGCTGCGCCTCTCTTCTCGTCAGCGCCAGTAGGCAGTAGCGCTCCCTACGCTGTGAAGTGAGGGGAAACTTGAGTGAATAATGACAGGTTATATGATTATTTATTGTAAACTCTTATTCGGGCCACTTTAAAATTTATATTTCGGCATGTATTTAAAAAAAAAAAGAAAATAAATACAAATAAAATAAAATATAATGCCAAATTATTTAGGGGGTTTAAGAATATTTTAGGGGGGCTTGAGCCTTGTGGCCTTAGGCCTAGTGACGCCCCTGTGAGTGAGATCAACCGATACCGATCACATGTACTCACTTTACATTTTTCTTTTTTATATATGGTGAGTGCTATTGACTGTTACACAATATTTGCACTAGTCCCTTATTCTCTTTTATCACATACAATTGTTTGCTCTAAAGAAAGCAAAAATTACTCTCTATTACTCATTTAAATTTTTAGTTTTTTGCCCTCAAATTCCTCCTGTGACCAGGAAATTATTCCATGAGTTTGTAAAAATGTACAAAAACATTATTGAAAAAACTAAAATATCGATCTAATCACTCTTGTATCGATTCTTTACTGATACCACCACTATTATCGACACTGCCAGTGTATGGATCGATCCGCCCTCCCGTTACATGTCATGTACTGTGACAATGCTGACACACCAACACCTGTTGTTACTCTATCCTCTCTTTAGACTCTAATCAATCTACTTATTAATTCCATGTTAATAACTGCTTACTTTCTGTTGTAATGTGGTTCCGTCTACACTTCTTAAACTTTACTAAGCGTTTGTTTCTCTGTGTTGTTTCAAGCTAGCTTGGTGGCTCGCTTAGCCATTAGCTTGCCTGCTCCTGGATTGCTCTTGGTGTGTAACATGTTTTGCCTCGTCCTCCCAATGATAATGCTACTTGATAATGATACTAAGAAATGCAGTTTATTTTCCAAAATGAAGAGGATTATTATTAATTGAGGGAAGAGGGCAAGAGGTGCCACACTGTGTATGGAGACACATAATTAGCTGCTGGCAGCTTGGGGAACCAAAATAAGTAGATCTGAGTTTTTTAGCTGGCAATAAAACACATAAATCGCCAATGGCCGATCACAGACTTTCTGTCGGCACATCCCTACTCACGGGTACTCTACAAAGACTCCACATGCACTTTGTGACTATTGACACGAGTTAATTGAGTATGTGATTAACTTAAGTTAGTGACTAATGAAAACTCAAGTCCGTAATAGAAATGGAGTTTCCCACCAGGACATGTGTCACTGTTGGATCATTAGTAAAAAGTCCTGCCTTCATGTCTCTGCTTGTATTCTTCAGCTGAGCATCACAGGATCAGCAATATGGATCAACCCCTTTGTGGGCATCTTGACCATCATTGCCCTGTGGCCCGTAGCCATCACTTTCATGCACCTCAGGATCACTTTACGCAGCATCAAGATCATCCCCAAGTACGCCATGTACCAGGTAACACTCCACACCTCCACTTGTTTCGCCCCCACGTTGTGACTGCTAACTCCAACAAGTGTTTACATGTCCACAGCTGGTGCTGATCTTGAGCCAGCTGCAGAGTGCGATCATCAACATTTTGGCTTTGAACGGAACCATTGCCTGCGCGCCGCCGTTCTCTTCCGCCGCCAGAGGATATAGTGAGTAATCATAACCCCTCTCCGTCAGCTTTTGTGTTCCTGACCGCTCCCCGACTTTTTTGTTACAACACGCTGCTCCATGTGCGTCTCCTCAGTGATGAGTCAGCAGCTGCTGATCCTGGAGATGTTCATCATCACGCTGGTCACACGTCTGCTGTATCGCCGCCTTTACGACCCGCTGCCCGAGGAGGAAAGCGACGACAGTGACGAAAACGCCAAAATGGTTACCTTGCAGAAAGCTGTATGAGTAGGTTGTGAAGGTGCCATTTTGTTTAATGCGTGCACGCCATTTGTATCCCGGTGTGTGGATTTCATCAGGCGATGATGGGGTGTTCAATTGACTGGGCAGACTTCCTGGTTGCACAAACTTTAAGGAGTGGAGGAACTTCACTGCCAATTCTTCTCAGGTTGTTGCCATCATAAAACCTCAAAACATTGGGGCAAGAACATTTTGCGTTTCAAGTGTCATAGATAATTATTTTGAGAGGGGATGTTTCAATAGATAATTTTTATTACTGGGATGAATAAGAATATACCTGTTGAATATAATGGATGCCAATATATAAATATTTTAAATGCATCACGTTCCCTATTAAATAATTGCATTTTCAGGGATTTTTGTTTGTAAGTTTTGCTTGTTTGCAATTTCTTCATAGAAACATACAGGAAAAGATTACTCTTGGTAAATATTTCATCAGTGGTGTGCCGTCAGGGCCAGCAAGGCCTTGTCTGCTGGCCAACATAACCAGAAATCATGGTTCTAATTAAAGATAAAAGTATTTTTTTCAATTTACTTTCCCTAAATATCTAAAATTATTCATATTATCTTTGTCATATTATGCTCCTTCCAGTGCTGTTGTTTTTAGGTTATAGAGTTTTTATCCAATCAGAATTTAGCTTGCTTATGTTGCCATGCTGTACCAAATCTGCCTCGAGCCTTCAGAATCAACAATGCAGGCGTATGTGCACTGTAAGTGAACGGACATACACATTTGACAGACAGTTGCCATAGCTAATAAGATCACGAGTTTTTGTCAATAAGGCCTTCTAGCTGGCCTAAGGCAGATATATAGTGATGTTATGAGCTACAGTAGGTAACATACCCAGCATGCCACAGTCGTGAAGAGCATGCGCAGTAGCCCTGTTTAGGTTTTTGAATGTAGACATGCAGCGGGATATTTTGGATGAGCACGCTGTGGAGTAAACTTTAAAGGCCTACTGAAATTAGATTTTCTTATTCAAACGGGAATAGCCGGTCCATTCTATGTGTCATACTTGATCATTTCGCGATATTGCCATATTTTTGCTGAAAGGATTTAGTAGAGAACATCGACGATAAAGTTTGCAACTTTTGGTCGCTAATAAAAAGCCCTGCCTCTACCGGAAGTATGTGCGCGTGACGTCACGAGTTGCAGGGCTCCACACACATTCACATTGTTTTTAATGGGAGCCACCAGCAGTAAGAGCTATTCAGACCGAGAAAGCAACAATTTCCCCATTAATTTGAGCGAGGATGAAAGATTTGTGAATTAGGATATTGATAGTGAAGGACTACAAGAAAAAAAAGAAAAAAAAAGGCGACGGCTCTGGGCGGCGGCAGTGTGAACGTTTCAGATGTAACTAGACACAGTTACTAGGATAATTCTGGAAGATCCCTTATCTGCTTATTGTTTTAATAGTGTTTTAGTGAGATTTTAAAGATTGTAAAGACATACCTCGAGGTCGGATGGCTGCGGTTAACACGAAGTGTCTCAGAGAGAAGCCGAGGAGCCAAGCTCACAGCTGCCTTTTAAACAGCTGCTGCAGAACGACGAATAATCCAATGATTTCTCCGGTAAGATATATATCACAATTTCCCCATCCAAAAACATGCTGGTTGACGCAGAGAAAACATGTTCGCTTGACCGCTCTGTGTTAAAGCTTCACAACAAACAAAGAAACACTGGCTGTGTCTCGATGCCAAAGACAGCTGCAATCCACCGCTTTCCACCAACAACATTCTTCTTTATAGTCTCCATTATTAAATGAACAAATTGCAAAAGATTCAGCAACACAGATCTCCAAAATACTGTGTAATAATGCGGTTAAAGCAGACAACTTTTAGCTGTGTGTGTGCGCAGCGCTCATATTTCCTAACAGACTGTGACGTCAAGCGTACACGTCATCATTCCGCGACGTTTTCAACAAGAAACTCGCGGGAAATTTAAAATTGCAATTTAGTAAACTAAAAAGGCTATATTGGCATGTGTTGCAATGTTAATATTTCATCATTGATATATAAACTATCGGACTGCGTGGTCGGTAGTAGTGGGTTTCAGTAGGCCTTTAAGAACTCTGTTGATACGCCTCGTTTGCATCTTTTATGATTGGACAAGACAAGACATATATTTGCAAGGCCGTTTTCAAGAAGGATATTTAAAGAGAAACTACATCTTGTGAGACCATGTCGGCCAACCCGGGAAGCTAGCTCAGCTGTCCTGGCGATGAAATGTCAGTTCACATATTTTATTTCTTAGATTTTTCACGTTTAATGTGTTTTTTGCTATTTTAATTTTGACTGTACCACATAAGATATGTTTTAATTGCAGATGCGGGTTTATTGATTTTTACATGCGCCAGAAAATAACCCGTTTTTTACAACACTCAGTAGTGCGTGAATGTGTTTTTGTATAGTATTTCTCCAGCAATGGTCATGTGGTGAAAGCAATGATGGTATTTTGAGAGGTAATCATTGAAGTCGGACATCACTGAAGGCCTAGGTGGGAAACACACGGCCCGCCACTGGATTTCATGTATACAGTATATTTATATAATGTCTCTTAAAGAGAAAGATTATTTAAAAATAGAGAAGTGTTTTTGTTATCTTTTTTTTTTGCTGCACCTTTAATTGCCCCACGTGTACAATTTAAATTCCAAATACACACTTTGCTGTCATTCATGCCAAAGAAGTGTTATTCTAACTTGCTCCACTAGATAGCTGTAGAACCCACGTTGACGCCGACACACTGACGTCGGCTGTGGCAGACAACATTAGTGAGAAAATAGATATAATTACCAATGCAAATAATATGAATTAATGTTATTTGATTCAACCTAAATTCATTTGCGGATACAATTTCTCACATATTTGTTGTTCCGAGGCAATTTAAAGCAAACTTTCGCTAACTTTGACGAATGCTGCTCTTGTCCAATGGGATTGCTGCTATTTCTGATGTGTGGTTACTTCAACCAATCATATCAGCGTACCAACATCAGGGGAGGTTGTCGCGTGACTTTCTGATATACGCACAGTGCGCGCTGTCCTCGTATTTCACTTCACCGGAAACGAGGAAGCATACTTTTTGGAACATAATTACTGGGCCTAAATACATTTTTCTCTTGAGCCTATGCATTATGATGATGCTTAAAGCATCAGAATCTGTATTGATTACTGCAGGGGTCACCAACGCAGTGCCCAGTTGAGTAGCCCGCTGGCCAGTTTTAAAAATAGCTCAAATAGCAGCACTTACCAGTGAGCTGCCTCTATTTTTAAAATTGTATTTATTTACTAGCAAGCTGGTCTCGCTTTGCTCGGTATTTTTAATTCTAAGAGAGACAAAACTCAAATAGAAAATTGGAAAATCCAAGAAAATATTTTAAAGACTTTGGTCTTCACTTGTTTAAATAAAATTAATTTATTTTTTTACTTTGCTTCTTATAACTTTTAGAAAGACAATTTTAGAGAAAAAATACAACATTAAAAATGATTTTAGGATTTTTAAACACATATACTGTACTATATTACTTCCTCTTCTTTCCTGACAATTTAAATCAATGTTCAAGTATTTTTTTTTTATTGTAAAGAATAATAAATACATTTTATTTTATTCTTCATTATAGTTTCTGTTTTTTTCGACGAAGAATATTTGTGAAATATTTCTTCAAACTTATGATTAAAATTCAAAAGAATTATTCTGGCAAATATAGAAAATCTGAAGAATCAAAATCTTATTTCAAAGTCTTGAATTTCTTTTAAAAATTTTGTTCTGGAAAATCTAGAAGAAATAATGATTGGTCTTTGTTAGAAATATAGCTTGGTCCAATTTTTTTATATATTCTAACAAAGTGCAGATTGGATTTTAACCTACTTAGAAAAATGTCATCAAAATTCTAAAATTAATTTTAATCAGGAAAAATTACTAATGATGTTCCATTAATTATTATTTTTTTTTTTTTCAAAAAGATTCGAATTAGCTATTTTTTAAATTTTATTTATTTACTAGCAAGCTGGTCTCACTTTGCTTGATATTTTTAATTCTAAGAGAGACAAAACTCAAATAAAAAATTGGAAAATCCAAGAACATATTTTAAAACCTTGGTCTTCACTTGTTTAAATAAATGTATTTATTTTTTACTTTGCTTCTTATAACTTTCCGAAAGACAATTTTACAGAAAAAATACAACCTCAAAAATGATTTTAGGATTTTTAAACACATATAATGTACTATATTACTTCCTCTTCTTTCCTGACAATTTAAATCAATGTTCAAGTATTTTTTATTGTAAAGAATAATAAATACATTTTAATTTTATTCTTCATTATAGCTTCTGTTTTTTCGAGGACAAATATTTGTGAAATATTTCTTCAAATTTATGATTAAAATTCAATATAATTACTCTAGCAAATCTACAGAATTTGAAGAATCAAAATCTTATTTCAAAGTCTTTTGAATTTCTTTTAACATTTTTGTTCTGGAAAATCTAGAAGAAATAATGATTTGTCTTTGTTAGAAATATAGTTTAGTCCAATTTTTTAGATATTCTAACAAAGTGCAGATTGGATTTTAACCTACTTAGAATATGTCATCAAAATTCTAAAATTAATCTTAATCAGGAAAAAATACTAATGATGTTCCATAAATTATTATTTTTATTTTTTCCAAAAGATTCGAATTAGCTAGTTTTTCTCTTCATATTTTTCGGTTGAATTTTGAATTTTGAATTTTAAAGAGTCGAAATTGAAGAAAAACTATGTTTCAAAATTCAATTTTCATTATGTTTGTGTTTTAAAAGGAAAAAAAATGTACGACAGAATGACAGACAGAAATCCAATTTTTTATATATATAGATTTATTTATTAAAGGTAATTTGAGCAAATTGGCTATTTCTGGCAATTTATTTAAGTGTGTATCAAACTGGTAGCCCTTCACATTAATCAGTACCCAAGAAGTAGCTCTTGCTTTCAAAAAGGTTGGTGACCCCTGGGTTACTGTAACCGTGTTTTGTACAAACACTTCCGTATTACTGTTTTATTTTGAAAGCCGGATAACGGATGTTGCGCTGTGATAAACACGACTAGTGTTTGACGGCTCGGAATTGATGAACAATGTATCCAGGAAGCTCCTTGGCGAGGTAATGGTGCTCGTGTCTCCGCTACAAACGCGCATGGACACGAAGTCCTCTCCTCGCTCCGTGTCCTCCGGGCCGAGACTCATGTCCTCGCCGCCGAGACAGAGCCGTCAACAGCGAGCGCCTGCTTGTCAACATTAGCGGGGATGAATGGTGGCTGTGTGGCGGCAGTTCACGTCAACAAGAATAAATAAGGCGTCAAAATGAGGCTTTTCGTGTCGCTGCTGAAGAACACCAACGCCAAAGTGGAATATTACTCCCGCTTCTCGCCGTCTCCTCTCTCCATCAAGCAGTTTTTGGATTTTGGTAAGTTAATTGCATCAGTTGTCATCATGTTGTGTCAAGTCTCGTTTCCTGTTTTGGCTCATGACTTTTTATTTACACTGACACGATGGCGTCGTTAATGTTGTTTGGATGTAGAGCTCGCATTACATACTGCAAGTGTGTTTATAATAATTACATGGGATCAAATAGTGCTGTAGTACAAGTTGATGGTCGTGCATGAGACATGCATTGTGACCCGGGTGTAAACTTACAAGTACAGTGGGGCAAAAAAGTATTTAGTCAACCACCGATTGTGCAAGTTCTCCCACTTAAAATGATGACAATGGTCTGTAACTTTTATCAACGGTACACTTCAACTGTGAAAGACACAATGTGGAAAAAAAAATCCAGGAATTCACATTGTAGGAATTTTAAAGGCCTACTGAAACCCACTACTACCCACCACGCAGTCTGATAGTTTATACATCAATGATGAAATATTAACATTGCAACACATGCCAATACGGCCTTTTTAGTTTACTAAATTACAATTTTAAATTTCCCGGGAGTTTCGTCTTCGAAACGTCGTGTAACGATGACGTGTACGCAAGACGTCACAGGTTTTTAGGAAGTATGAGCGCTGCGCACACACACAGCTAAATGTCGTCTGCTTTAACAGCATAATTTTACAGTTTTTTGGACATCTGTGTTGCTGAATCTTTTGCAATTTGTTCAATTAATATTGGAGAAGTCACAGTAGAAAGATGGAGTTGGGAAGGTTTAGCCTTTAGCCACACAAACACATGGTGATTCCTTGTTTAAAATTCCTGGAGGTGAAACTTTCCTATAGATCAGAGCATGGTCAAGCAAACATGGATCCTACCGAATGTCAATTAGCAGGTTTCGGTAAGAAAATTGTGGTTAAAAAGTCAGTTCTTACCGGAGAAAAGCTGAGCTTGTGCCGTCCATAGCTGCCGTCAACTCCCCTGAGACACTGTGCGTCAAGACACCCTTCCGACTATCAGGTACTATTAAACTCACTAAAACATTAGCAACACAATAGAAAGATAAGGGATTTCCCAGAATTATCCTAGTAAATGTGTCTAAAAACATCGGAATTTGTCCCAATACAATCGCGTTTTTTTTTTTAAACTTTTTATTTTTATTTTTTATTTTTTCTAGTCCATCGCTATCAATATCTTCAAACACAAATTTTTCATCCTCGCTCAAATTAATGGGGAAATTGTTGTTTTCTCAGTCCGAATGGCACTTTTTGTTGGAGGCTTCCATTAAAAACAATGTGAATATGTGAGGAGCCATCAACATGTGACGTCATCGTCTGCGACTTCCGGTAGAGGCAGGGCTTTTCTCTTAGCACCGAAAGATGCGAACTTTATCGTGGATGTTCTCTACTTAATCCTTTCAGCAAAAATATGGCATTATCGCGAAATGTTTAAGTATGACACATAGAATTGACCTGCTATCCCCGTTTAAATAAGAAAATCTCATTTCAGTAGGCCTTTAAAAAACTTATTTGTAAATTATGGTGGAAAATAAGTATTTGGTCAACCATTCAAATCTCTCACTAATGAAAGGAGGTTTTGGCTCAAAATCTCACGATACATGGCCCCATTCATTCTTTCCTTAACACGGATCAATCGTCCTGTCCCCTTAGCAGAAAAACAGCCCCAAAGCATGATGTTTCCACCCCCATGCTTCACAGTAGGTAGGGTGTTCTTGGGATGCAACTCAGTATTCTTCTTCCTCCAAACACGACGAGTTGAGTTTATACCAAAAAGTTTTATTTTGGTTTCATCTGACCACATGACATTCTCCCAATCCTCTGCTGTATCATCCATGTATCCATTTTGGTATAAACTCAACTCGTCGTGTTTGGAGGAAGAAGAATACTGAGTTGCATCCCAAGAACACCAAACCTACTGTAAAGCATGGGGGTGGAAACATCATGCTTTGGGGCTGTTTTTCTGCTAAGGGGACAGGACAATTGATCCGTGTTAAGGAAAGAATGAATGGGGTCATGTATCGTGAGATTTTGAGGCAAAACCTCCTTCCATCAGTGAAAGCTTTGAATGGTTGACCAAATACTTATTTTCCACCATAATTTACAACTAAATTCTTTAAAATTCCTAAAATGTGAATTCCTTGATTTTTTTTTTACATTCTGTCTCTCACAGTTGAAGTGTACCTATGATGAAAATTACAGACCTCTGTCATTTTAAGTGGGAGAACTTGCACAATCGGTGGCTGACTAAATACTTTTTTACCCCACTGTATGTGTATATATATATATATATATATATATATGTATGTATGTATGTATGTATGTATGTATGTATGTATATACAAGTATATATATATATTTATGTGTTTGTATGTGTGTATATATATATATATATATATGTATATATGTATATACAAGTGTATGTATATATATATATATATATATATATATTTTTTTTTTTTTTGTTTGTTTTTGTTTTGTTTTGTTTTTGTAAGAACAAAAAATAACGCGTAAATTCAAAATACGATTGGGTTATTCAAATTTTATTTTGAAGTACAAAAGTAAAATGTAAAATCAAAAACAAAAGTTTATTCTAGGGTTATTTTGATATCCAAAATTTGTTTCAATGTAATTCCAAAAAAAACAGGTGCTCTATTTTCATTTAAAAAAAAATAAATACAAAGCAGTATCTTTTTCAAATAGAAACAAGTAGTATATTTGAATTTTTATTTTGGAATACAAAAAATACTTTTTTAAACAAAGTTTTTATTTTTGTCAATGTAAAAAGCAATAACTATATCTAAAAAAATAAAGTTAAAAATTAAAATCACCAGTCAGCAGAAAGAAAAAAAACAGGAACTGGATGTTGCTATTTAAAGACAAGACCAAGGACTGGCCTGTAGGGGAAAAAAGTGTGGTGTTTGTGATATAAGAAAAAACATCTGATTTTGGTCAGTTTTCCAGTTTCTTTCGACTGGTAATTAAATTTTTGTTATATGAAATTGTTGCATTTTTTTCAATCTTATAATTGCGTGTGCCTCACAATACGAAGGTCCTGGTTTCGATAAGCCAGGGCTTGGGATCTTTGTGTGGAGTTTGCATGTCTCCCTGTGACTGCGTGGGTTCCCAAATACAAACCCCGTTTCCATATGAGTTGGGGAATTGTGTTTGATGTAAATATAAACGGAATAAAATGATTTGCAAATCCTTTTCAACCCGTATTAAATTGAATGCACTACAAAGACAAGCTATTTGATGTTCAAACTCATAAACTTTATTTTTTTTTTGCAAATAATAATTAACTTAGAATTTCATGACTGCAACATGTACCAAAGTAGTTGGGAAAGGGCATGTTCACCACAGTGTTACATCACTTTTTCTTTTAACAACACTCAATAAACATTTAGGAACTGAGGAAAATAACTGCTGAAGCTTTAAAAGTGGAATTCTTTCCCATTCTTGTTTTATGTAGAGCTTCAGTCGTTCAATAGTCCAGGGTTTCCGCTGTCGTATTTTACGCTTCATAATGCGCTACACAAGTGCTGGCTTTACAACTTTGCGTCGATAACAGTCTGGATGGTTCGCTTCCCCTTTGGTCAAATATTTACAAAAACAATTTGAAATGCGGACTCGTCAGACCACAGAACACTTTTCCACTTTGCATCAGTTCATCTTAGATGATCTCGGGCGTAGAGAAGCCGATGGCGTTTCTGGATGTTGTTGATAAATGGCTTTCGCTTTGCATAGTAGAGCTTTAACTTGCGCTTATAGATGTAGCGACCAACTGTATTTAGTGACTGTGGTTTTCTGAAGTGTTCCTGAGCCCATGTGGTGATATCCTTTAGAGATGGATGTCGGTTTTTGATACAGTGCTGTCTGAGGGATCAAAGGTCACAGTCATTCAATGTTGGTTTCCGGCCATGCCGCTTACATGGAGTGATTTCTCCAGATTCTCTGAACCTCCATTTTCTACCGCTTATTCCCTTTTGGGGTCGCGGGGGGCGCTGGCGCCTATCTCATTTACAATCGGGCGGAAGGCGGGGTACACCCTGGACAAGTCGCCACCTCATCGCAGGGCGAACACAGATAGACAGACAACATTCACACTCACATTCACACACTAGGGCCAATTTAGTGTTGCCAATCAACCTATCCCCAGGTGCATGTCTTTGGAAGTGGGAGGAAGCCGGACTACCCGGAGGGAACCCACGCATTCACGGGGAGAACATGCAAACTCCACACAGAAAGATCCTGAGCCTGGATTTGAACCCAGGACTGCAGGACCTTCGTATTGTGAGGCAGACGCACTAACCCCTCTGCCACTGTGAAGCCCTTCTCTGAACCTTTTGATGATATTATGGACCGTAGGAAATCCCTAAATTTCTTGCAATTGCACTTTGAGAAATGTTGTTCTTAAAATGTTTGACTGTTTGCTCACGCAGATGTGGACAAATGGGTGTACCTCGCCCCATCCTTCCTTGTGAAAAAACTGAGCATTTTTTGGGATGCTGTTTTTATACCCAATCATGGCACCCACCTACGGGTGTAACGGTACACAAAAATGTTGGTTCGGTACGTACCTCGGTTTAGAGGTCACGGTTCGGTTCATTTTCGGTACAGTAAGAAAACAACAAAATATAATTTTTGGGGGTATTTATTTACCAAATTTGTAAACAATGGCTTTATCCTTTTAACATTGGAAACACTATAATAATTCTGCCCAAGTTAATCAACATTAAACTGCATCAAGTTGTTGTTCAGATTCAAAAAAATGACAAAACTTTTCTTCTACATATAAAAAGTGCAACATTAAACAGTTTCAAGTCAACTCATCATGCTTAATTTATTACAGAATTTGGGAAGCCTGTAGTTGATTTTTATTATGTAAATGTTATATTTGTATCAACATGTGATAGCAGGGACCCTGCCAGTCAAAACTAGGCTGCTACATTACTAATGATTAAAGTAACTATTGCTGAAAAAATAGTACAATAGCAATAGGAGAGACTATTCATCCCTGAACACCATGGAGTTCATGTCGCCTTTATGATGCAGTTACATCATTATATCAACTATCAGAGACAGAAACTCTTCATTTAACATAATGTCCTTTTTTGCTGCTTCAACACGCCTCAATCAAAACTGTTCGTAACACACCCACACACACACACACATACACGCACACACATGCACACACACACACACACACACACACACACACCGCAAAATTAGCTAACGTTACGCTAAAAGCTAATTAGCCTTCACTTTAAGCCAGGACTGCGAATGAGCTGAGCTGCAGTTTAGGTTTCAGAGGGTCAACGGGCTCATAGTGAGGTTAGTAGTAGTTGACTTGGAAGTGTTTAGTATAATTTGGGGAGAGTCCACTGCTCACCTGCTAAACCCCTATCTGCTCAACGCTGAAGTGCTGACTACTAACGCTCTGAATATGCACTGCTGATTGGCTGTTACCGCTATGGTTGTAACCAATCAGATGGTTGTGTGGGTGGGACAATGCTGGGTGCTGTGTAGGAGACGGAGGCAAAAAGCATAGCAGCTTATTAAGACTTTAGCATACGCGGCTACTTAATATGTTCGTTTGGAAACTTGTTTGGTACTCCTCCGCACCGAACCGAATCCCCCGTACCAAAACGGTTCAATACAAATACACGTACGGTTACACCCCTACACCCACCTGTTCCCAATTAGCCTTTACACCTGTGTTTGATGAGCATTCTTCAACTTTATCAGTATGTATTGCCACCTTTCCCAACTTCTTTTTCACGTGTTGCTGGTATCAAATTCTAAAGTTAATGATTATTTGCAAAAAAAAAAAAGTTTATCAGTTTGAACATCAAATATGTTGTCTTTGTTGCATATTCAACTGAATATGGTGCCACATCTAGTATGTGTGTGACAATCATTGGTACTTTAACTTTAACGTTAATATGGGTTGAAAATGATTTGCAAATCTTTGTATTCCTTTTGTATTTACATCTAACACAATTTCCCAACTCATATGGAAACGGAGTTTGTACTTGCACCTGGGGATAAGTTGATTGGCAACACTAAATTGACCCTAGTGTTTGAATGTGAGTGAGAATGTTGTCTGTCTATCTGTGTTGGCCCTGCGGTGATGTGGCGACTTGTCCAGGGTGTACACCGCCTTCCGCCCGAATGCAGCTGAGATAGGCTCCAGCACCCCCTGTGATCCCTAAAGGGGCAAGCAGTAGAAAATGGACGGATGGGATAATTTCTATTCAATGCTGAAAAAGAAGACATTTCAAAAGTTTATTTAAATTTAGCAATCATTTTTTGTTTTTAAATTACCATTTATAAACATAAAGTTCAATGACCAAAACATGCACCGACCCTAAAAACACCTTGTATTGGACGTCATTTGATTGTCCGTGTGTACCTAATGTAGTGTTCAGTGAATGACATTTTTATTATGGGTGCATATGATGGTAAAATTTACATTTATTTGTGCTTTTCACATTGTATTCTTTCATATTAAACATTTTTTGATTGTGCCTAATAGGTTCAGTCAGTGACATTTTTTAGTGGATGAACATGATAGTACAAAAAAACACCTTCCAAGATGCTTTTTATTTAGTTTTATTTCATATTAGACAGTTTTTATGACATTTCATCGTATTAGTTTATTTGAACAGGGATAATGCACACTGATCAACATTGCTGTAAATGTGCACTTTTAGCTACCAAACTAGTTTCCAACCATAGTCCCTGGGCAAACAAACATGCAATTAAAACAACAATCATTTAGTGCCTACTTAAAATAGTAAAACAATTGATTATCTCGCAATCATCAAAGGCAAAATTCAGCACAAGCACTACACATTAAGCTTCAACAGCACCATGAACAATTACACACAGCAGGCAGGAAGCACAAACCAGCTAATAAAATGCTATGATGATAAGTCTGATTCTAAAGTACATGTATCAGATTGTTTGAGGAGGTGGATGTAGTTTGTCCCCTGCACAGATGTACAAAATCAAAAAATAGTGGTTGGGCCAAACAAGGTAAGATTTAAAAAAAACAATTTGCATCATGACATTTTTACCAAATATTCCCAGTTCAGTAGTTATTTGTCCAATATCATCATATAAGTGGTGATAATGAAAATATTTTTTGTCCAGGACTTTCTGAGCCTATTTATAGACAGAGCAGATCATTTTCAGTGTTGTCTTACAGCCAGAGGTAGCCAGATATTGTACTCAAGTAAGAGTACTGTTACTTTAGAGATGTATTACTCAAGTAAAAGTAAGGAGTAGTCACCCAAATATTTACTTGAGTAAAAGTAAAAAGTATGTTGTGAAAAAACTACTTAAGTACTGAGTAACTAATGAGTAACCTGTTCGTTTAATGATGACAGCAACAAGTAATGCACAAAAACATAAAAATAGCAATGAACAAATTCAGAGCCAGGAATATCTCTTAAGCAACTAAAACAATAATATATATTAAATAATATATATTTGGTTTTACACTGTATTGAAAACATTTTTTAAATGAATTTTACCTTTGCAACCTCATTATACTATTGGCTAAGTTTTATATTCATATACCCGACCTGTTTTTTGTGCCTTTAAAAAAGATTTAGAACTGTACATTAAAACACTCTACCTCTAACAACCAAAAAGTTGTGGAAACGATGATGCTGTGTTCCAAATTTAAGTTA
Source organism: Nerophis ophidion (assembly GCF_033978795.1). Lineage (NCBI taxonomy): Eukaryota > Metazoa > Chordata > Actinopteri > Syngnathiformes > Syngnathidae > Nerophis > Nerophis ophidion. The sequence goes on along the minus strand of NC_084625.1, from coordinate 32,432,262 downwards.
TGTACTGAGATTGAGTGAGTCTATGGCATTGCACTTTATTTTATATATATATATTTTTTGCATTCTATTTTAGTTACTTTGAATTTACACCCCCTGGCGCTGTTTTGTACGTTTTTTATACTGTTTGGTACTGTTTTTGTACTTACTTTGATTATTATTTTCAACTGTTTGTAAATGTTGAAATTTATAAAAAAAGGTTTATAAAAAAAAAAGTGTGCAGTTAATCATGTGACTGCCTGGCTCTGTTTGATTGGTGAAACGGAGTCAAACGTCACCAGTGACTGCATTGGATTGGTGAAACGCAGGCATGTGATAGATCCTACTTTGAAGGTCTGTCTGACAAAACAAAACAAACAAAGCGTGCATTGACAGATCGATAAAAATCAGTAGCGAGTAGCAAGCTGAATGTAGATAAAAAGAGCGGTGTAAAAGTAGCGTTTCTTCTCTATAAATATACTTAAGTAAAAGTAAAAGTATGTTGCATTAAAACTACTCTTAGAAGTACAATTTATCCCATAAGTTACTCAAGTAGATGTAACGGTGTAAATGTAGCGCATTACTACCCACCTCTGCTTACAGCCCTGAGACCAGCTGGTGACACAGTAAGACAAATGTGAAATGATCATTGTTAAAATAATTTAGCAGCGTCTGTATTCAAACTCTGTCTGATATACTTAAAATTGGCAGGATTTAGTTCAGCCGTGCAAATTACTTTCTTGACATGCTTTTTAAATGTGAATTGAGAATCTAGAATGATTCCCAAGTATTTATACGCAGTTACAACACAGATCTTTTCTCCTGCAGAGGCACCTCAGGATCTGGTAAATCGGATTTCCTCTTTTATGAAAATGGTGAATGAAAATTATAATAAGAACTATTCATAATTAAAAAAAAAAATTGTTAAGTATGAATAATAAAAAAATGGTTAGTTGTGTTCACTCTGAAACAGACAACCAATAGTGAAAGTCAAGATAATCGTTAACTACAACTCAAGCAGTTCTCTAAGCTCTCCTTAATCCATGTGTGATTAAAGGCGATCGTTTGCGAGATGTGATCTCGTCTTGCGGCTGCAATGTCAAGTAGGTCGTGGCCGCGCTGCGTTTAAGTGACAATGTCTTTAGTAGATCTGCAGGTAACAGATACACAACATTCATACATGCGTGCCCAATGCAGGAACTATTACAAGAAGGGCAATCTCTGGGCAGTTTATTGTTGCTTTATGATTAACGAGCCACATCCTATTCTTTCTGCTCACTGAATGACAGGAAGCTGAGCCAAAGTTCTTTTCTTTCTGCAACATCATGGCTTTCTCAAATCAAAAGCAACACAATATTGTCGGTGCTTCCAAAAGATGACCCTCTCCGGTACATGCATACATGGCTTAAAGACTGTTTACATGAAATCCTTTTAGAGCGAGACATTTGCAAAATTTGACCTCTTACAAGACCTTCCCGTGACACTCTCTGAACTGTTCTCAAGCAATTCTGTGATGTCTTGTGAGTTACGTCCTAAAACACAATGTGTGTGTGTGTGTGTGTGTGTGGCAGCGTCTGTAGTGTGACCTATTGTCTGGTTTTGATTTAGCAAATAATTGATAGCGAGTTTAAGATAAAACATACAGGAGTGTGGAAACTAGATATCGTCATTCCTACAGACGATGAAGTGTGAGAACCTTCTTATTGATTTAGTATTTTCAACTTATGTTAAATCTGAGTCTCCAGCAAGATGCTAAAAGCAATCTAATGTACTGTAGATCAAATTATGCCAAACTATCTGAGCAAAACATTTGCATTCTAGATTTGTATTAGGCGACAAAGCAAATTGCCGTATTTTTTGGTGTACTTAAAATCCTTTTATTTTCTTCAAAAGTCCACTGCGCCTTTTAACCCGCTACATAATAGTTGTGATTACTGACCTTGAAGCAATTTTACAAGGTACATGGTTTAATGATAAGTGTGACCAGTAGATGGCAGTCACACAGAAGAGATACGTGTGGACTGCAGGTTGACGCCTGTACAATAAATGACGCGAACAAGTACCCGTAAGCAAGCAAGACCAAAACTTTGTTTCATTGATACTATCAAATCAAATCAAATCAACTTTATTTATAAAGCACATTTAAAATTTACCACAGGGGTAGCCAAAGTGCTGTACAATGGACAGGTTAAAAGATAATACGAAGACCGAGCAAACAACACAGCACTAACGGAATATGATAAAAAATAAATAAATAAAACATAAAAACAGGTTCACAGCAGGTGTATAATGGGGCGCCATTGTAGGATGGATATCACTTAGTGTTAAAAGCCAAGGAATAAAAGTATGTTTTAAGAGAGATTTAAAAACAGAAAGAGAGGAGGCTTGTCTAACACTCAGAGGTAGGTTGTTCCAGAGCTTGGGAGCAGCAGCAGCGAAAGCTCTGTCACCTCTAAGCTTCAGCCTTGTGTCAGGGACCGTCAGTAGGAGCTGATCGGCTGATCTTAGGGATCGAGTGAGGCAGTAAGGCAGAAGGAGGTCGGAGAGATATGTTGGCGCGAGGTTGTTAACTGTAGATATTTAAAAACAAATAGAAGGAGTTTAAAATTGATTCGATAACACACAGGGAGCCAGTGAAGGGACGCTAATACAGGGGTGATGTGCTCACGTCTGCGGGTCTGTGTTAGCAGACGAGCAGCAGAGTTCTGCACGAGCTGCAGGCAGGCGGGCGAGGGAGGCCTGGCTAATGCCTACATAGAGGGCATTGCAGTAGTCTAAACCATTCGAGATAAAGTCGCGGTTTAATTTCTCAAGGTCATGTCCTGACAGAAGCGGTTTCACTTTCGCTATTTGGCGTAATTGATAAAAGCTTTTTTGAACGACGCTGCTGATTTTTTTTTCGAATTTAAAATCTGAGTCGAACTTTACCCCCAGGTTTGTGACACAGTCGCTGAGATACGGGGTCAGAGTGCCGAGGTCAACGCTGGGGGAGGGAGAGCGACGTGGACCGAACAACATAACTTCTGTTTTGTCTTCATTTAGACTCAGGAAGTTAGCCAGGCTTTGATGTCGTGCAGGCAGTCAATGAGACGTTGAACTGTGTTATTTTGTGCCATGGGAAAACAGATATGGCAATCATCGGCATAAAAATGAAATGCAATACCATACTTCCTAAAAATAGAACCAAGGGGGAGAAAGTAAAGCGCAAATAAGATTGGGGCAAGGATTGAGTCCTGGGGGACCCCGTGTGGTAGAGGAGCTGTGGAAGACATTAAAATATAGACCGTTACACACTGTACTGAAAAAGCTGTCAAAATGTTTCAGTATGTTTTTGGTAATCTACATAGCAGCACTGCTTGATGGAACACAAACCATTACTGCTACCGTATTCAGACTTACTGTGCTTCAACATACGGGTATTATTATTTTGTGTATGTATAAGGACACACAAATGGCATACACTAGATAATGAGGAATAATATCTGTCATTTTGTTTGGCAATGTTATGCAAAACCAATTTTTTTTACCTATTGGTACCTGCGGACGTGTACTTGGGATCTGCATAAGTCTCCAAAAATAGCGCGCTTCTGCCATTGTAGTCCGTGCTGTAGTCAATAGGCTTGTTTTTTTCTCTATCCTGTTGTTGTGGGGCATTCATCCTCCGCTGTTGACATTTCTAATACACTATATTGCCAAAAGTATTTTGCCACCCGTCCGAATGATGAGAATCAGGTGTCCTAATGACTTGGCCCGGTGTATAAAATCAAGCACTTAGGCATGGAGACTGTTTCTACAAACATTTCTGAAAGAATGGGCCGCTCTCAGTGATTTCCAGCGTGGAACTGTCATAGGATGCCACCTGTGCAACAAATCCAGTAGTGAAATTGCCTTGCTCTAAAATATTCCAAAGTCAACTTTATTATAAGAAAAGTGAAAAGTTTGGGAACAACAGCAACCCAGCCACCACATATTAGGCCACGTAAACTGACAGAGAGGGGTCAGTGGATGCTGAAGCGCATAGTGCGAAGACTTTCTGCACAGTCAGTTGCTACAGAACTCCACACTTTGTGACTTTCCAATTAGCACACGTACAGTATGCAGAGAAATTCATGAAATAGGTTTCCATGGCCGGGCAGCCAACCTAAGCCATACATCACCAAGTCCAATTCAAAGCGTGGGATGCAGTGGTGTAAAGCATGTCACCACTGGACTCTAGAGCAGTGGAGACACTAGAGATGCGTGGTTTGCGGTCTCATCTCCGCGGGTCGGGCGGTTGACGTGACGAAAAAATAGATTTTAAATAGATTCGGGCGGGTGGCTGTTGAACCATTCGGAAATAATTAATATATATAGTTCAGGTATCGGCAACCTTTACCACTCAAAGAGCCATTTTTACCCGTGTCACAAAGTAAAGAAGACAATAGGAGATGCGAACATTCTCGCGAATATCTGCTAGCGATCACCCTGCTTTCCCAACAACCTGGAAGGAAGACAAGTATGGGAATTAAAGGTTTATGAACAATGGAGACCCACCGAATACAAAAACTAAAATAATGCAATTCGATAGCAGCAAAAGAGAAAGTCAAACACAAACACAAATATACAGACATTAAATGAGTAAAACAAACCACATTTGGGGTGTTATAATAGAAGAGATAATGAACTGAAATGTTCATAATAAATATACAACATAAAGTTGCAAGAAATACGTCAATAATGAATAAAGCAAAATATGTTATGGACCAAAAAACACTCCATATTGTTTACTGCTCGCAGTGTTACTATACCTGAGTTATTGTGCAGAAATATGTGGAAACAACTACAAAAGTACACTCATTCACTTACCATGTAATAAAAAAGAAAGATCAGTTATAATCAGAATCAGAAGAATTTTATTACCATTGTTTGAGAACAGGTTCACTAACTAGGAATTTTACTTTGCGCAATGGTGCAAAATAAAAGACATATAACACAGAATAGAGTAACATGAGCTGTAACTGAGCTATCAGATCTTGTTATTGTTCATGTGTCTGATGGCCGAGGGGAAAAAAACTGTTCAGGTGGTGGGAGGTGAGGGCCGAATGGGGCGTAGGTTCCTGTCTGAGGTGAGAGGGAAGAATAGTTAGTGTAATACTACATAATGAGTGATACATACAGTTTTTACACACACTTTGGAGGCAGCCACCACACTTGGCATACTTCACACTTAAGTCACAATTTCTCTGTGATTGTTGGTCCAAAGCTAATGAAGATATTGGCAAAATGGAGGATATAAGTAATTTTTTTGGACGCTCTGTGTATTTTTTGATCGTTTATCGGGTGCGCTTTCAAGTGCCTGCTGGTCACCAAACACTGCAGGAATGTAGCAGCAGAGTGCATCAAATACGGCTGCAAAATTATACTTTCACTGTCACAAAATAAAAGTGTGTTTAGTGTAAGTTTATGAGCTGTAGTATGTTTAGAACTATATATAGCTGTATTATTTTGGTTTATTTTGTCAGAAAAACTAATGACATGAAGACAGCAATTGAACATACACTCTTTATACACGACTCTGACATAAATAAGACCGCCCAAAAAATGGTGACACCGGATCTTTCGACTATGTAAACAAGACGCACAGGGTTGTCTGGAGCATTGTCAGCATGTCTGCGATCGGATGTGGACTTAATTTAATGTATACGAGATATACCCACGGACAGCAGTTTACGAAATGTTCAAATATTAAGATGAATGTGGCGGCTTTTAAGGAAATTCCAACTGGAACAGCAGTGCTACATCTAAAGTACATTCTATAAAAAAATATGCTTGATTTGTTGATAGTTGTTTTCAATAAAGAGCTTGGCGTGGCTTGGTCGGTAGAGCGGCTGTGCCAGCAACTTGAGGGTTCTGCGTTCGAGGTCCTCTTCAGCCATCCTTGTCACTGCCGTTGTGTCCTCGGGCAAGACGCTTACCCACCTGCTCCCAGTGCCACCCACAGTGGTTTGAATGTGACATGGATAATGAGTTTCTCTGTGAAGCGCTTTGAGTCACTTGAAAAAAGCGCTATTTGAATATAATTCACTTCACTTCAAACTTCAAAATGTCACAAAGTCTCGATGCACTCAAAAAATTCTCAACAAAGTACATTGTACAATAAACAGCTACAATTGAAGACAAAGCAGAATGATATGATATAAAACATACAGTGGGGAAAAAAAGTATTTAGTCAGCCACCGATTGTGCAAGTTCTCCCACTTAAAATGATGACAGGTCCGTAATTTTCATCATAGGTACACTTCAACTGTGAGGGACAGAATGTGAAAAAAAATCCAGGAATTCACATTGTAGGAATTTTAAATAATTTATTTGTAAATTATGGTGGAAAATAAGTACTTGGTCACTTCAAACAAGGAAGATCTCTGGCTCTCACAGATCTGTAACTTCTTCTTTAAGAAGCTCTTCTGTCCTCCACTCATTACCTGTATTAATGGCACTTGTTTGAGCTCGTTATCTGTATAAAAGACACCTGTCCACAGCCTCAAACAGTCAGACTCCCAACTCCACTATGGCCAAGACCAAAGAGCTGTCGAAGGACACCAGGAAAATAATTGTAGACCTGCACCAGACTGGGAAGAGTGAATTTACAATGGGCAAGCAGCTTGGTGTGAAAAAAATCTACTGTGGGAGCATTCATCAGAAAATGGAAGACATACAAGACCACTGATAATCTCCTTTGATCTGGGGCTCCACGCAAGATATCATCCCGTTGGGTCAAAATGATCATGAGAACGGTGAGCAAAAATCCCAGAACCACACCGTGGGACCTGGTGAATGACCTGCAGAGAGCTGGGACCAAAGTAACAAAGGTTACCATCAGTAACACACTACACCGACAGGGAATCAAATCCTGCAGTGCCAGACGGGTCCCCCTGCTTAAGCGAGTGCATGTCCAGGCCCGTCTGAAGTTTGCCAGAGAGCACATGGATGATACAGCAGAGGATTGGGAGAATGTCATGTGGTCAGATGAAACCAAAATAGAACTTTTTGGTATAAAGTCAACTCGTCGTGTTTGGAGGAACAAGAATACTGAGTTGCATCCCAGGAACACCACACCTACTGTGAAGCATGGGGGTGGAAACTTCATGCTTTGGGGCTGTTTTTCTGCTAAGGGGACAGGACGATTGATCCGTGTTAAGGAAAGAATGAATGGGGCTATGTATCGTGAAATTTTGAGCCAAAACCACCAGTGAGAGCTTTGAATGGTTGAGCAAATACTTACAGACCTCTGTTATCATTTTAAAGTAGGAGAACTTGCACAATCGGTGGCTGATTAAATACTTTTTTGCCCCACTGTATATAAACAATATATTTTAATACTAATAAATAGTAACACAGATTTGTTTTTTTTAACCTTTTTAAAGAAAATCATCCATCCATTTACTACCGCTTATTCCCTTCGGGGTCGCGGGGGGTGGTCTCACCCGACCGCAGTCGCACATCCTGCAGTGTTTACGGAAGTAAATCTGGAAGTACACATGCTTCAATTCTAGTCGTCTCAGTTCTGGCACAGTTGTGGCAATTTCAAGGATTCTGTGCAATCAATCAAAGTCAACATTGCCCTGCGATGTCTACCCATGTTGGATAACAGACAACATTCACACTCACATTCACACACTAGGGACCATTTAGTGTTGCCAATCAACCTATCCCCAGGTGCATGTCTTTGGAGGTCGGAGGTGGTGGAGCATATCTTGGCTTACATGTATATACTTTATATAAAATTTTGATTATTTAAACACAGGTTTTGCTACCTAGCACTTTGTGTAGCTTGTGCATCACAGATTAAGAATCAATGGATTACTGCATTGATCCAACAGTTTTTTTCCATAAACAAAAGTCTTCTTGTAGTCGGCGCTAAAATTTATACATGTGGGGTGCCAAACCAGTGACGTGTGATGGATTTCATGATTTACTTTCACCCATTTATTTATATGATAATAATAATATTAAATGCATAAATAAGATATTAAACTATAATAATACATTTGATTATTTGTTTTCTTATTTTTTTTTACATATTTTATCTGCCTTACTTTAGATCAGGGGTCACCAACCTTTTTGAAACCAAGAGCTACTTCTTGGGTACTGATTAATGCGAAGGGCTACCAGTTTGATACACACTCAAATAAATTGCCAGAAATAGCCAATTTGCTCAATTTACCTTTAATAAATAAATCTATATATATATATATATATATATATATATATATATATATATAAAAATGGGTATTTCTGTCTGTCATTCCGTCGTAGAAATGATGAAAAAAACACTTAATTGAACGGTTTAAAAGAGGAGAAAACAGGAAAAAAATGAAAATAAAATTTTGAAACATAGTTTATCTTCAATTTGGACTCTTTAAAATTCAAAATTCAACCGAAAAAAATGAATAGAAAAACTAGCTAATTCGAATCATTTTGAAAAAAATTTAAAAATAATTTATGGAACATCTTTAGTATTTTTTCCCGATTAATATTGATTTTAAAATTTTGATGACATGTTTTATATAGGTTAAAATCCAATCTGCACTTTGTTATAATATATGAAAAATTGGACCAAGCTATATTTCTAACAAAGACAAATCCTTATTTCTTCTAGATTTTCCAGAACAAAAATTTTAAAAGAAATTCAAAAGACTTTGAAATAAGATTTAAATTTGATTCTACAGATTTTCTAGATTTCCCAGAATAATTTTGAAAAAATATTTCACAAATATTCTTCTTTGAAAAAACGGAAGCTAAAATGAAGAATTAAATCAAAATGTATTTATTATTCTTTATAATAATAATAAAAAAAAAATTTGAACATTGATTTAAATTGTCAGGAAAGAAGAGCAAGGAATTTAAAAGGTAAAAAGGTATGTGTTTAACAATCCTAAAATCATTTTTAAGGTTGTATTTTTTCTCTAAAATTGTCTTTCTGAAAGATATAAGAAGCAAAGTAAAAAAATACATGAATTTATTTAAACAAGTAAAGACCAAGTCTTTAAAATATTTTCTTGGATTTTCAAATTCTATTTGAGTTTTGTCTCTCTCAGAATTAAAAATGTCGAGCAAAGCGAGACCAGCTTGCTAGTAAATAAATAAAATGTAAAAAATAGAGGCAGCTCACTGGTAAGTGCTGCTATTTGAGCGATTTTTAAAACAGGCCAGCGGGCGACTCATCTGGTCCTTACGGGCTACCACGTTGGTGACCCCTGCTTTAGATGTTTCTCTGCAGCTTATTGTCCGATCAGCAAGAATAAAAATGTCTTACATGTCTACTAAATATATTTCACAAGTTGGTGTGTAGTAAATATTTCTGTAAATATTATATTGATGACATGCTATGAAACGGGAAGTTTGTCAGGGAATGCGCATTCAGAAGTGAGGTGATTTGATTGGAAAATGCGCAAATTTATTAATTCAAGAAAACGACTGGAATCATACAGAAAATACATTTATAACAGATAAGTGGGTGAATCTGAAACTATATCAAACTTTATTTTAAGTTTTTCCTGCTTCAGTTGGAGGTTTTCTACCTGCCACTCACGCATACCAATGCTGTGGAGAGACTCGGATACACTGTAGTTTAGTTCCTTGACTTCCAGGTAGAGAGAATGCCTGTGAGAAAACCTCGTACATGTTCCTGCGCAAGGAGCTGCCCGTGCGTCTGGCCAACACCATGCGGGAAGTCAACCTGCTGCCAGATAAACTGCTCAGCCAGACATCCATCCGCCTGGTTCAGAAATGGTAATCCACCTTTTTATTATACACAATAAATATAACAGCCGCTGAATAGGCTTTTTGATACAAAGTTGCCCTTTTGCCCGTTTTATTAGGTACATGCAGAGCTTTGTGGAGCTGCTGGATTATGAGAACAGAAAGCCTGAGGATCCTCACGCTCTGAATGAGTGAGTCAAGTCATGAAGGGTGCAACTTTATGGCTTCATGAGCACGCCATCTTTATCAGCACTCATACATTACGGAATAAAGTATCGGGTCAAAGAGTAAAAATATAGAATTGGTCTTCCCTTTTTGGATGATTTGTTTTGGGGGAATTTTGGCCCAAACTTGATTATATATGTGAGGTCAGAGATCATTGGCCATAAAACAACCAGATCGTATGAAAAACATAGTCAACAACAGAATGTAATAACGCCCATTGTAACCAACCACATAACAAAGGACAAAAAACTATTTGATTTCCTGTTATGCAGCTCATTTTTATTTGACAGTTATTGAAATATCTTGTGTGACATCATGCACGAAAGTGCACTTTATTTGTTTTAAACTATTGTAGTGGCGTTCTGTACACAAATTGCACTGTAATTTAGTGTTGTTTTGATATGTCATCTTAGTCACATCAAGCACAAAAATGCACTCCTAGTTTGATTTAAATGTCTCTGACAATCTTGCACATTCTGTTTTGAAATGACATGAATGTTTTTGCCACTGGTTAATAACTGTTTAATAAATACACTTTTGCTAAATTGACTAAATTGTGGTTTCCCTCTCTGTATGAGTTTAAAAGTAGCATATATTAATAATGCAGTATGAAGAAGAATGTTTTAATGGAGACACATATAATCATCATACTGCTGTGAATATATGCATAAAATGTTTATTCAAGGCTAAGGCAAAATATCGAGATATATATCGAGCAAAAATATTGAGATATTAATAAAAGGCCGTATCGCCCAGCCCTACTTGGAATTCATAAAGTTAGAAGCATACCATTTTTCAAAATGTATCCCATTAGGTAAGACTGAACCAAAACTACCTAAATTTCCATGGGTAAACCTGTTTTGGGGATACTGATAAGGGTGTGGATCCAGAATTTCTTTGTCACTTTTCCTAATATTAAAGCATTTTTCAATATTTCTTAACCATGGAAAAATAGTGTTTCTTTTTCCTCTTTTAGAACAAAAAAAACTTCTTTTTTTTCATTCACAAATGTATTCTTTATTAATAATATTAATTTATGATTAAAACATTTATTATTGAGGAGGTGGGCATTTTTGAAATATTTTTTTGAAGTTTAGTGTTATAGTGTAAAGGAGGTGGGGATTTTTTAAATTCCTATTTTAAAGTGTGTTCATTAACAGTTTTTAATTAATGAATAAAAGAAAATTACATAATAGTAGGCGGGTATTTTTTATTAAAATATTTATAAATGAAAAGAAATGTACTTTGGAGAAGGTGGGTATTTTTAAATTAGGAAAGTTTTTATGAATAAATAAAGCATAGAATTGCTGGGTATTTTTTTAACCATTTATTTTTTTAAGTAATATGAAAGTTGTCCATCCATTTTTTAAATGTTATTAATAAATGAATAAAATTTATTTTTAAATATTTTTGTAATAATTAAAAATATACATTAATTCAAATAAACATCTTTAATATAGTTTTATTTATAAATTATAGATGTTTTTTCTGAATAAAAATTATATATTTAAGAGGTAGGGTATGTTTATTTGTATTCCTTAATTAATGATTAAAAAGGAAAAGTAATATGGAAAATGCGGATATTTAAAAAAAAAAAAATTTTTACTAACATAAAAAGAAAAGTAATATTAAGGCTGTGGGTATTTTTTAAATGTTTTTGTAAAAAGTGCAATAGAGAAGGTGGATATTTTTAAGATATATTTAAGGTTTTTATTTTTTATTTATATGTATTAGTTAATTTATTAAAAAAGGTACTATAGAGATCGTGTTTTTTTAATTCAGGTTTGTTCTTATTACTAAAGTAATATAGAGGCTGTGGGTATTGTTGTAATTATTTGTAAATTATTTTAAAGTGTTAAATCTATTTAAGATCTACTTTATTTATTTATATTATTCATGAATAAAACTATAAGTGCTATAAAAGAAGTGGGCATTTTTAATAATTGAAATAATAAAAAAATATTATTTTGATATAAATGAAAAAATATGTAATAAAAGAAATAATACAATTCTAAACAATCTGATTTTTTTTTCGAATAAAAGTAAATGAATAAAGGTAAATAAAATTATGCAGGTGATGGAGTTTTAAAGTAATTCTGGGTTTTTTATTTTAAGTACTAAGTAGAAAATGTTTTTTTTTCCAAGTAATTATTTTATTTAATAGTTATTTTTAACGCAAAAATTCATAAATAGGTATCCTAAGCCTTTTTGTCTATGTAGTGTAAATATGCAGGTAATGTGTATTTACACTATCACAATGCAGTGTGATAAACAGTCACACATGACTATTAATAGCGTCCAGGAATTTGGATAAGGGAGTCTTTTTAATATTGAGACATGACAACTTTATTCCCTCTCAGCTTTCTGGAGTTGTTGATCGAGATCCGTAACCGCCACAATGACGTGGTTCCCACGATGGCGCAGGGCGTAATCGAGTACAAGGCTAAGTTTGGCTTCGACCCCTTCATCAGCAGCAACATCCAGTATTTCCTGGACCGCTTCTACACAAACCGCATCTCCTTTCGCATGCTCATTAATCATCACAGTGAGTAATGAAACTGGATTAGTACTGTGTGTGCATTTGTGTGTGCGTGTGCATTTGTGTGTGTGTGTGTGTGCGTGTGTTTGTGTGTGTTTGTGTGCGTGTGTGTGTGTGTGTGTGTGTGTGTGTATGTGTGTATGTATGTGTGTGTGTGTTTGTGTGTGTGTGTGCGAGAGAAAGAAACACAATCCCTTTGTGTCTCACTATGCAGCTCTCCTGTTTGGTAACGACACCAACCCAGCTATTCCCAAACACATCGGAAGCATCGATCCTAACTGTTGTGTGGCTGAAGTTGTCAGTGGTGAGTTGACAGGTGTCATATTTTAAAAAGTCCGTCATATTTTACTCACTCTGTGCTTCATCCATCAGATGCTTATGACACGGCCAAAATGCTGTGTGAGAAATACTACTTGGCAGCTCCTGAGCTCCGCATTGAAGAGTTTGACAGTAAGATTGTTGTGCAATAATGTTAGTAATACAATATAACTATGACAAAGTCCCAAATTATTAAGAAAAAGTTGACTCAAAAGTAAAGCCTTCTGCACCTCAAGTTATTACAAGTATGATGGAATACAATAACGATACAAATTAATTAGTTTGTCGAACAATAGGGATGGGTACCGTTCACATTTGAATCAATACGGCACCAATTCCGCATACCGTATTTCCTTGAATAGCCGCCGGGGCGCTAATTAATTTAAAACCTCTTCTCACTCATGCACTTATTCAAGGCATGCGGTAAAAGTAATTAGGCGCTAATAATTTTAAAACCTCTTCTCACCCCTGCGCTTATTAATGGCATGCAGTAAAAAATTGAGTGTGATAAAAAATAAAAATTAATAAAAAATTATTCTGCGGCTGCGGCCCGGTGGTTAGGGACCACTGCTCTACAACATGTCATCGCGCCCACCTTTACACCATGCTATCTGCGTGCCGGCCCGACACATGCATTTCGCTGCTTCTCTTACGAGATTGCAATGCATACTTTGTCAACAGCCATACCGTTGTGATATAAACAACTTTAACACTCTTACTAATATGTGCCACACTCTGTGAACCCACACCAAACAAGAATAACAAACACATTTCTGGAGAACATCGGCTCTGCAAGACATTATAAACGCAACATAAGAATTACCCAGAATGCCATACATCCATGACTCTTGGCTATATTATACACACGCCCCCAACCCTACCCACCTCAACCAACGCACGTAGAGGGGGGGTTTGGTGCTAGCGGGGTGTATAATATACCCAAGAGTCATGGATGCATTACATTCTGGGTAATTCTTACGTTGCGTTTATAATGTGTTACAGAGCCGATGTTCTACCGAAATGTGTTTGTTATTCTTGTTTGATGTGGGTTCACAGAGTGTGGCGCATATTAGTAAGAGTGTTAAAGTTGTTTTATATCACAACCATCAGTGTGATCTGTATGGCTGTGGAACAAGACCCCTGGTTTACACATAGTAAAAGCAAAAATAAACTCCTCCGCCATTTTGAAAATGATGACAGGGGAAGCGTCACTCGTGACGTCAGGTAAGTTGACCCGGCGGTTAAAGTAAGCAAGCGCTTATAAATTTGGGGAGCGAGTTTGACCCTGCAGTAATTCAAGGCAGGCGCATATTACATGTCCGGCGGCTATTCAAGGAAATACGGTAAATGGGAATCAATATCAGTACTCAACAGTACCATTTTTTTGGTGCTTGTACAAATGTGTGAGGAAATATTAATTATTTACGAATATATATTAATTAACATTTAGCACTGACCTACTGTATTCTGACCAGTCATCTTGTTTTTTTACACTTCTGTGTCTCATTTGCAATTATTATATGGTAGACTTTGCAAGCAGTTCCATTTCCAAGACGTTAGATGGCAACAGTGTGTTGCCTTTGCCAATAAGTAGTCTTTGCCCATAAGTTAAATGTGCCTGTCTTTTCTTTTCAGTCTTTAGTTGCAGCTCACAAAGTGTTTATACCTTAAGTATTGTACATTTTACACACCGGATGTTTGATTGAATTGGGCATCTTAGTTGAAGTTTTGATTATCAAATATGGTGGTGTTGAAATTGCAAATGCTCATAGGTTGCACGTCTATGGCTAATCTAATGTAAATCAGCTTGGAGCTTGCGCATTTTGAAAAATTGAGCCTTACTGTACTTTTCAGTAACATTAGTGAAGTGAATTATATTTATATAGCGCTTTTCTCTCGTGACTCAAAGCGCTTTACATAGTGAAACCCAATATGTAAGTTACATTTAAACAATTGTGGGTGGCACTGGGAGCAGGTGGGTAAAGTGTCTTGCCCAAGGACACAACAGCAGTGACTAGGATGGCTGAAGCGGGGATCGAACCTGAAACCCTCAAGTTGCTGGCACGGCCGCTCTACCAACAAAGCTATACTGCCCGTGACTGCCTGTTTCCCGGCCAAATCCTTGAGCCGGATGTCACGTACACACTAAGGTACTGAAATATGGATCCATTTGATTTCATGTAAATCAGTACCAGGTAGGACCAAAGGACTTCGGATGATAACTATAAAAGTACCAAATTCAGTACCCATCTTTATCGAACAATACCGTATTGACCAGAATATTAAAACAAATATTTTCCTTCTTAAAAAGTCAAATGACTTTCCCTCGGCAAGTGAGTCTGAGCTTTTCTTCATTTCAAGTACACTCATACACACACACCTGTAGAGATGGAGCTGTGACCAATATGCCAATAAATGTTGTAATATAAAAGTGAATCAGAAAGTACAGTAAATATATTTCTTACAGTAATCAGGAGAGTTATTGCTGATACTGGTCACATATATTATTATTCCATCCATGCAGCCATCCATTTTCTACCGCTTGTTCCTTTTGGGGTCCACAGGGGTACTGGAGTCTATCACAGCTGCATTTGGGCGGAATATTATCATTATTATTATTATTAAATGTATTGTTATATATTGTGACATATCCTGTGTCAAACATGGAACTACATATATTGGAACATAAGCATCATTTGATAGGCTGCTTGAGAGTCACAACTGTAATCATAATTCATAGGACACTGGTGTTAAAGATTTGCCCAGGGTGTACCCCTCCTATCGCCCGAATGCAGCTGAAATAGGCGCCAGCGACCCCAAAAGGGACAAGCGGTAGGAAATGGATGGGTGTTAAAGTTCATATTATGAAATATTTTTCTTATCAATTTTGAATGTTTGTGGCAGTGAGTGTTTTACAACAGCACCTATGGGAACTAAACCTTGAAATGTACATGTTCACATTGTAGTCTGTGTTTGTAATGCGTTTGTCTTAATTTTAACATCAATCCGCCAAAGGGGCTGGGATGGGATCACCATTGGCTATAATCTCACATACAGTATTTACATGATAAATGTTCATTAATATGGATTGTCCCTTTTAAATAAACTACATCCACATAAATCTACATAGAGCGATTTGACCTCAGCTATTTGATTTTAAAATTCGTAGATTTCAAATGAAGAGAATACATTATATGAAACAGTACAGTTTATACAGTACAGTACATATTCCGTACAATTGACCACTAAATGGTAACACCCGCATACGTTTTTCAACTTGTTTAAGTCGGGGTCCACGTTAATCAATTCATGGTAGATAATCACAAGACACGTTAACGTCTCACTGTATTCAAATTTTAATGGTCGTAAAACTATGATTTGTACCTCACTTTGAAAAACTCACACTGATACTGTTCGAAACAGCTAGCAGACTAAATAACGTCTTTCCCTGTTAAAAAAATCTCCTGGTTTGCCTTTAATGATAAGCCCACTAAAACCTTCGCAAATTAAAACAAAAGGAAATAAAAAATATAAAAACTCACACAATAGAACAATATTTAGCGTTTCTTGTGAAAATTTATTTATTTACATAATGTGAAGTATAATTTAAAAATATTTATCAGTATTTTTGAGAGCATTCAACTATAGCGTGATAATAATAATTAGGGTGATGTTTTTGGTTACAATAAGCGTGATAAGAAATGTGAACATCTCTACCCGATGGTGACTTATGTTGTGGTCGTCCATGATAGAAAAAGCCCAGAGACTGAGTTACCAACACTTGGAATTTTTTGTTTAGGCATTTGAAACAGGGTACTATAGTCATACCCTGTTTATCGCCGTTATTTGGTTCCGGACATGACTGTAGTAAATTAATTTCCGCAAAGGAGGAATCATTAACAAACAAATCAAATATTTTCATAACTAGGGCACAAATAAATTGTTAATGGGCTTCTAAATATGTTTTTCAAAATCCCGCACCCTTTTTATTCACCTTTACTTTTTTTTAATTCAATACAGTAATACTGCCTGAAGTGAGCCAATCAGTTGCTAAGATACTGAGCAGCGTGCTCTCTGTGGTCAGCACTACTGCAATATTGATATTTTTAGTTTAGATAGCCATTTTTAAGTTACAAAATATTGAATTTAGGACCAAAACATAGTAAGACATGCTTTTGAAAAAAAATCTGCAATATGCTGAAGCTGCAATATTTAACATTGTGATGTGGCGAGGGACGACTGTAGTTTGTCAGGCGCCATGTTTTGCCGTACGAGACAGTGAAAAGTAGGGCGTACAAAAACTCAAGTTCTACTGTGCTACATTTTCTTTTAATTGGGACAGTAAGGTTGCTCTGGTTTGAGCTGAGCTCCAACCAGCAGTTTTTATTAGACAACATTCGAAACCTCCAACGCCCTCCCATGTTACTTTCTAGTGAAGGCCCCTAAAAAGTCCATCCAGGCCGTGTACGTGCCCTCACATCTCTTCCACATGCTGTTTGAGCTTTTTAAGGTCAGTAATAATTATGCTGCATGTGACCCTACTTCTTTTAATTAATTTTCTTTTTTTGTAGAACTCAATGAGAGCCACAGTGGAGCTTCATGAGAACAGCGCGGAAGGATTACCGCCTGTGAAAGCAAAAGTCACTCTGGGTAACGAAGATCTGTCCATAAAGGTGAGTTAGACATGGACATAATCAATATATAATCAAAATAATCAGTTCTTTGTGTTCATATTTCATTTTGGGTCTTTTCCAGATTAGCGACAGAGGAGGAGGAGTTCCTCTGAGGAAGATCGACCGCCTTTTTAACTACACGTACTCCACCGCCCCGACGCCCAGCCTGGAGCCTGGCGCTGTCCCGCTGGTAGTCTCACAGGCTTAAACAATCATATGAACTTTACTTTAGTTCTACCAACTCTATCACACGTTACTAATAACATGGCCTCCTCTCATCCTGCATTCAGGCCGGTTTTGGCTATGGTTTGCCAATTTCTAGGCTCTATGCCAGATACTTCCAGGGGGACTTGAAGCTCTACTCTATGGAGGGTGTGGGCACGGATGCTGTGATCTACTTGAAGGTAATCAAAAGCTGTGGCTATTAGTTTACCACAAAGACTGGAATTAGCAAGTTTGTCCTGTCCAGACGTAAAAAATCATACAAAAGACATGACCGTAATAAAATGTATTTTTGCGATTGGAACTTGGAGTCACATGAAGCGGTTTTTGGAGCCATTTCTTTCTTTTATTTTTTACCTCACCCAAGGAGGAGTTTTCAACACATTTATTTTTTAATCATGTACAGTATATGTGTAGGGCAGGGGTCCACAAACTTTTTGTGCCAAGTTGCAACTCCAAGTGCTTTACAACAGTGAAAAAAAGACACACGAAAAAATTAGTTCAAAAAGTTTTATTTTTTAAACAATTATTTAAAAAAAAAAAAATATTGTTGTCTATATTTTTTGATTGGGAAAAACATAACTCTATGCAAGAGTGGGGTATTTTAAAATATATTTTTTGATTTTGGTGTAAAAAAATAAAGAAAAGCACTTTACAGGAGGTGTATCGTATTTTTAGGACTATAAGTCGCAGATTTTTTCATAGTTTGGCCAGGGATGCGACTTATACTCAGGAGCGACTTATGTGTAAAATTATTAACACATTACCGTAAAATATCAAATAATATAATTTAGCTCATTCACGTAAGAGACTAGACGTATAAGATTTCATCAGA